>NC_064600.1:22023865-22228865 GCF_943734735.2 Anopheles gambiae | reverse complement strand
ACGGGGCAGAAATTTGAGGTCGCCTGAGGAATCGGACGATGCTAAGAGAGCAAAAAATGATGCCCCCTCTGGCAGCTCGCTGGTCGCGAGTGCCGGTTGTGGCCCCGAAATGAACGAGACAGAGGGGTCGTGGAGCACAGTCGTGCGGAAAAACCGCCGGAAGCCGAAGGAAAGTGTCATTCCGGATGACACCGGCGCAAAGCAAGTTCACCCTGCATCTACTCGGGAGGCGCTTCCGCCGAGGCGTCCAAAAACCGAAGCCGTACTAGTGGCGCCCGGCTAAAATATTACCCATGTGGAAATCCTCCGCAAGCTAAAAGCAGATCCTGAGCTTCAAGCTTTCGGTAAGAAAGTAGTGCGAATTCGAGGAACAAAAAATGGAGGCTTGCTATTCGAACTGGGCAAAAGCGATGATGATTGCGGAGTCGACTACGCAAAGGTGGTTCAGAATTCCATTGGCAACAATGGGACAGTAAAGACCTTAGGCCAAATGGAAACGGTGGAAATTCGATACATCGACGCAGAGACGCAGACCAGCGACGTTGAAAAAGATCTTCGGGATTTGTTCACCGAGCTGGACGGGGTAACTTTCGAGACCAAGATGACCAAATCCTTCAACGGAATGCAGACCGCTTCAGTGAAGCTCCCGACGAAACTAGCAACGCTAGTGGCAGCACGTGGCAAGATTAGGATTGGATGGTCAATCTGCCCGGTAAAAATACAAATACCGAACAGGAGGTGTTTCAAATGCTGGGAGACGGGCCATTTCTCCCGCGATTGCAAAGGCCCAGATAGGACCGACTGCTGTCTGCGATGCGGTGAAACAGGGCATTTTGCCAAAACATGCGTCAAACCTCCCAGATGTGTCCTTTGTCCACCGAGTACAAACATGCATCATACCAGCGGCGTTTTCTGTCCAGCGAGCAAGCAGAAATCGACATGGAGATAGTTCAGTTGAACCTGAACCACTGTGAAGAGGTCCAAGACATGCTTGGGCAATTGCTTATAGAGGAGAAGGGAGATGTGGCAATGCTGTCCGAGCCGTATCGCTGTCCTAGCGGCGTAAACAATTGGGTTTCTGACTCTACAGGGACCGCTGCTATTTGGACTTCTGGTAGATTTCCGATCCAGCAGATCATTTCAAGGCACGGCGAGGGGTATGTGATTGCAGTCATCAACAAAATAACCTTCTGCAGCTGCTACGCTCCGCCAAGATGGGATCTAGAGAAATTCGAAGAAATGCTTAAGAGGATTTCAGACGAGGTCTACGATGTTAATCCTATCATCATTTCAGGAGATTTTAACGCTTGGGCCACGGAATGGGGCAGTAAAAGCACAAACGCCAGAGGAAACGCCGTGTTGGAGCACTTTTCTAGACTGAACTTAGCACTGGTAAATGTTGGCTTCTGTCCCACATTTGTAAGGAATAGCAGAACTTCCATTATAGACCTTACGTTCTGTAGTCCAGCATTGGCTTCTTCCATGAACTGGAGGGTAAGCAACGCCTACACCCTCAGCGACCACCGAGTGATACGCTACACGGCAGGAAGCAAGTGCCACAAGATTGCCCAGGGCTCCGGTTTTCCAGCCTGGAAAACACAATGCTTCAACGAAGAACTGTTTATTGAGGCATTGAGGTTTGGTGATTTCTCAAACACCTCGTCAGCATTGGAGCTAGCGCCAGCGATAGCCAACGCCTGTGACACCTCTTTGCCAGAGCTTACTGGTGGACTACCGAAATAGCCCAGAGCCGAAGCCATTGCATCGAAGCACGCAGAAAGATGAATCGAGCCAAATCCTCGGAACAAAGGGAGGATCTGAGACGTTTGTACATCCTGGCACGATCAAATCTAAAACGGAAGATCAAGGCAAGTAAAAGGAGATGCTTTTTGGCCCTATGCGATGAGGTTGAAAACAACCCGTTTGGTGCTTACCGAACGCTAATGGGTAAGATGGTCGGCCAAGACCTACCTAGGGAAAGGAACCCAACCGTGCTCAAGACTATCATTGAACAGTTGTCCATGAGCCACAAACTCCACGTGATATACCCCGCAATCCTGATGTTGAACCTGTGTCAATATCCGCTGATGAACTACAGAAGGCTGCAGACCATCTCAAACTGGGGAAGGCACCTGGTCCGGACGGTATTCCCATTGAAGCGATCAAAGCAGCTATCAAAGCGTACCTGGAAGCTTTTTTATCAGTGTTCCAGAACTGCTTCGATACTGGTTTTTTTCCGATACCCTGGAAGCGACAAAAACTCGTTCTTCTACCAAAGCCTGGGAAGCCCCCCGACGACGCATCAGCACTAAGGCCTTTAGGATTGATAGACAATTTCGCCAAGATACTAGAAATCCTAATACTCAACCGATTAGTTGTCTATACAGAAGGCGAACACGGACTGTCGGACAGACAGTTTGGCTTTAGAAAGGGGCGGTCTACTGGTGAAGCGATCGCAGCTGTTTTAAAGAAAGGACGAAGCGCCTTGCTAAAAAAGAGGACAGGAAACAGATACTGCGCGATCGTTACGATTGACGTAAAGAATGCATTCAACAGTGCCAACTGGGAGGCCATACATGCAGCTCTCTCCAAGATGATGGTTCCACCGTACCTCTGTAGGCTGCTGAAAAGCTATTTGGATCACCGTATGCTTTTATACGACACAGATCTGGGAATCAAAAAAATGAGCATCACCGCTGGCGTTCCTCAAGGTTCTATTTTGGGTCCAACTCTCTGGAATGTTATGTACAACGGAGTTTTGACCCTAGGGCTTCCTCCAGGAGCTGAAGTGATAGGTTTTGCTGATGATATTGCTCTTACTGTCCTTGGTGAGTCAATAGAAGAGATTGAACTCCTCACATCCGACTCCGTAAGCAGAATCGAGTCGTGGGTGCAGCAAATGAGGCTAGAAATCGCCCATAAAAAGACGGAATTCCTCATCATAAGTAGCCACAAGACAGTGCAGTCAGGTAGCATCCAGGTCGGTGATGAACGTATTGAGTCGATACGTCATCTAAAATATCTTGGTGTGATCATCGATGACCGCTTAAGTTTCCGGAAGCATGTCGAGTACGCCTGTAACAACGTCTTTAAGGCAGCAAACTCGTTGATACAAATAATGCCGAACATTGGAGGGCCCAAGAGTAGCTGCAGGCGACTTCTAGCTGACGTGGCCATCTCTCGGTTGCGTTATAACGCTGCGATCTGGGTACATGTTCTGGTGCAAAAGGAAAACCGACAGTTGGTGAACAGAGTGCACCGATTGCTAGCTATGAGAGTTGTTTGTGCCTACAAAATAATATCGCACGCGGCAGTTTGTGTTATCGCAAGCATGGTTCCCATCTGCCTCATATTAGCAGAGGATTCTGAGTGTTGCAGTTTCTCCGGAGTTTCAAACGCGGGATTATCCAGATCCTCAGCAAAACAGCTCTCTATGAGAAAGTGGCAGTCTGAATGGGATTTGTTAGCTCCCGAACTAGTCGCGTAACGGAATAGAAATTGTTTTCTCATAGGAGTCAAAAAATGTTTATTCGCCGAGTTTCGCTTTGGGTGGAAACTTTATTCTGTCGCGGTTTTTGTACACCTTTAAAAAGTTTTTGACTATTCTCGCTCGCTGTCGTGATGCTACTGTTTAAATCGCGATGGCGAGGAACCCGATTCCTAATCCTAAGGTCATTCGCCTTCCCTGTACCCGAACCCGTTACAGTACCCTCTGTAGGTGAGATTGTGGAATCTCTCGCGATCGCAAGTGCTGAATATTTGACTGTCAGCCGCGGTGACAGTTCTACTCTGTTTGTTTATGATCGTCGCAACAGGATTGTTCAACAAAGGGGCGTACGACACATGCACTGATCCCGAACATCGCTGCATGGACGAGCAGAAAACACGGCGAAGTGAACTTCTACATAACTCAGTTCCTCTCCGGCTATGGGTGTTTCCGGAGTTATCTTCACAAGTACCGTCACGCAAGCTCGCCAGACTGCCCAGCGTGTGTGAGCATCATGGAGTCAGCAGAACACGTGCTTTTTCATTGCCCTCGTTTTGCTGAGGAACGTCATGAAATCACCGTGAAGTGCGGAACAACAATCAACGGAACAAACCTGACCGAGGTGATGTTAAAGAATGCTGAAACATGGGAAGTCATAGCAAACGGCATGCGATCAATACTGATGAAGCTGCTGGCCTTATGGAAAGCGGATCAACGACTTGGGCGTTCGTAAATAGTGTTGTGCGTATTGTGAAAGTGTTTAGTGTAGTGTATCTGTACACGAATTGAAGTGAGCCTGTAACTCAAGTGAATGCGTACTTTCTGTGCTTTTGTGTGGTATTACGAGTGCCTCCAGGACTGTCATTCTGTCTCGCGAATGTGGTCCAAGTTGCAATAGCGAGATGTAATGCTAATGCATAGCCCTGCCCCAAGAAGCATACCGAAAGGTGAACCCATGGGGAAGGGTAGATGGCCCAAGGAGGGGGTTTACTGGGTAGGATCATAGGATCTATGTCAACACCCGTGCGACAACGGGAGTCTTTCGAAGATTCCCCCTCCTTGTAAAAAAAAAAAAACACACACACACACACACACCATCAATCTTAAGGATGGGAATCCCTATTGATTCTTGCAAGTATTTTGAAATTGTCCCGTAATCAAATAACATGTTGGCTGATAACTCCCCGGTCTGATACATAGATGGCGCCGCTAGTATTAAATGCATTTTATTTTTATATATTACCAACCTCCAAATGATTCGTGTCAAAATTTGACGTTAGTGTGTCAATTAGTTTGTGAGACAGAGCGTCTTTTGTCAAGCAACTTTTGTTATTGTGAAAAAAATGGAAAAAAGGAATTTCGTGTTTTGATAAAATACTGTTTTCTGAAGGGAAAAAATACAGTGGAAGTAAAAACTTGGCTTGATAATGAGTTTCCGGACTATGCCCCACAGAAATCAACAATCATTGATTGGTATGCAAAATTCAAGCGTGGTGAAATGAGCACGGAGGACGGTGAACGCAGTGGGCGCCCGAAAGGGGTGGTTACCGACGAAAACATCAAAAAAATCCACAAAATGATTTTGAATGACCGTAAAATGAAGTTGATCGAGATAGCAGAGGCCTTAAAGATATCAAAGGAGCGTGTTGGTCATATCATTCATTAATATTTGGATATGCGGAAGCTCTGTGCAATATGGGTGCCGCGCGAGCTCACATTTGACCAAAAACACCAACGTGCTGATGATGATGAAGTAATTGAGAACGATGGCAAAAATTCATGAATTGGGCTTCTAATTGCTTCCTCACCCACCGTATTCTCCAGATCTGGCCCTCAGCGACTTTTTCTTGTTCTCAGACCTCAAAAGGATGCTCGCAGGGAAAAAATTTGGCTGCAATGAAGAGGTGGTCGCCGAAACTGAGGCATATTTTGAGGCAAAACCGAAGTTGTGATGCCAAAATGGTATCAAAAAATTTAAAGGTCGTTATAATCGTTGTATCGCTCTTGAAGGGAACTATGTTGAATAAAAAAAAACGAATTTTGACAGAAAAATGTGTTTTTGTTTGTTAGACCGGGGACTTATCAGCCAACCTGTTAATCGTTAGTAATGTTAAGTAACGCGTCCCCTCTGACACTGAGACAATCTCGTACCACTTTACCATTTACTTTATCATGTCCAGAAGCCCCATTAAATTTGAAAAAGGTTCTTAGGAGTGTTTGGATATCAATCGGCTGAAAGTAAAATCTTTTTCTTGTTTGCTTCTGTTTCATTGGAACATGTTTGCAACCAACTTTTTAAAAACTTCCACAATTGTTTGTTATCATTTTTCGATTCATTTATTTTTCGCTTAAAATAATTTCTTTTCGTCATTCGGAGCTCACGTAGGTAGCAATTTCAACTGGTTTTATAAGATAACCAGACTATCTCTGAATTGTTTTTTTTTTAAATGTGAAATAGCGTTTGTCCTGCGTTTACACTGTAAATTCGCGGTGTACCAATTTTGATAATTGTTATTATTTACTACAGCAATTTCAATGAGTTGAGCTATACAGTTGTGTTACAAGAATGTTGCACACGTTGAACTGCATGGGTCACCCTGGTTCCGTGGTGACCAACTGGGGCCAGATCACATCAGACACTGTCAAGCAACTATGGTTAAAGATTTACAGCTTTAAGAAAACGTATGTTATCGGCGCAATGTTTGTTCCTCCTGACATGGCAAATAACACTTTGGTTATTCACACTTTCTGTTCAACTATTGACGACGTAGCGTGTAAAGCTAATGAAATGAGTTTGTTATTCAGGGACTTCAATTTGTCAAACCTGGATTGGATACCCGATGAAACAAATTCACTTATGCTCCAAGTTGATTACGAAAGCTCGAGGATCACGGACAACTGTTACCTGCTTCTTGATTGTACCAGAATAAAAACATTCATAATGCGTCGAATAACTAGCAACAATGCTCTCCACCGGCAATAACACCCTTCCCCATAGTTGCTATTGATTGCCATCATCCGCCTATAGAGTTGTGCTTACCGAACGGTTTAGCCAAAGCAGAACGTTATGAATTCCCTAGAACATCACATCTAGAATCAGGCATGCTCGGCTACAGTCGCACTAACTTTTAAATTCTAAATGATCTACTGCAATCCTCTGACTGGTCATTCCTTGATGGAAACCCGGAAGTAAACCCTCGATATGTTCAATCGGAAATTTATTTCCGTTTTTTGCCCTATAAAACGTCCACAACAGGGTCCACCGTGGGGTAATGCTCAATTACGCCGCTTAAAACGAAACAAATCTTCCTGCTATCAGTTTTACAAAAACAGTGGAACACAACAATCGAGATTGCGGTTCATCGCTGCACACAATGTATATAGAAGCTATAATAGACAACTTCACTCTCGTTTTTTGATTCGTATACAGTTCAGCTTAAGAAGAAAACCGAAAACATTTTGGAGGTACAGTATCGGACAGAAAGATAGGGCATTGGGTTTTTAACGCACCGTGCACCCGTTGGGCCAAGTTTATGTGTGGTTTGTATGTGTTTGTGTTTGTGTGTGTGTGTGTATGTGTGTGTATGTGTGTGTGTATGTGTGTGTGCATGTGTGTGTGTGTGTGGATGTATGTTTGAATGTGTATTGATGTGTGTGTTTGTTTCACAAGTAGGTCGTTTCGGATAGATTTGTAAGTAGCTTTTTTGTGTTTTGGATTAGGTTTTTGGTGTGATAAGCAGGACCACCGCCCTCGCGATCAGTGTGTTTTCGATATATTAACAATGTTACGGTCTTCTTTCGCCGTGGTCTTCTGAGGACGTCCGGTTGACTTGCGCGTTTCGGTTGTCCAGGCGCGTTTCAGTTGTCTAAGCACGTTTCGGTTGTCCGAAGCGCGTTTGCCACAAAAGTGCGCGATCGTTCCATTACGAACTCGATCCTTTTGCGCTTAATGCCAGCAGCAGCCATTCGCTTTTACATATGGCGCTGATGATCGGTACAACGTTTACCTCGACCCATTGTTACTAACATTGCTTGCTTGGACCGTCAAGAACGCGCTGGTTAAAAACTTGGACACGGCTGATCCCGTGCTCTGCCTGCGTTCTACTTCTATACGCGATGAATTACATCGTTGTCGAGCAGCGAAAACATCGCATGGATAAAAACTATCAACGAGTACGCGAGTAAGCGTCTTCCCTTCAAAATCGAGAACAGAATACTGCCGCGCTCATGAAACAAAACGCCCATTGAAAAGAACAACTGCGCGCCAGCTCAATGCACGCACAAAGTTTACCATTCGCACACAACGTGCAACGCAGAGATGCACGAAGGCCTTTCAATGGCGTGCACTGGAGAAACACCTGTGAGAGAATGCCGAGTTCATTGCTATTGTGCGTGTGTCCATTTCGCACCGGTGTCGCATTCACATTCATGAAACAGCACACCTGCGTTTTCGTCCGAGGAACAAGCGCTGCTGTCGATGCAAACTTTAGTTTTTATCCAAGTGTAAACGCACAATGTTTCACATGATAACACACATAATAAGAATAATTTCAACGCAATATGACATCATGGCAAGCTATGTTTTTCAGACACAAACCCGCGCACTTGCAAATACACATTAAAAAGCACACTCACTTTCTACTACTACTACTACTACTACTACTACTACTACTACTACTACTACACACACACACACACACACACACACACACACACACACACACACACACACACACACACACACACACACACACACACACACACACACACACACACACACACACACACACACACACACACACACACACACACACACACACACACACACACACACACACACACACACACACACACACACACACACACACACACACACACACACACACACACACACACACACACACACACACACACTCACACACATACACACACACAAACACGAGTAACGTGGCAAAACAAGTGCACGGTGCATTGAAAAAAAAGGGTCCTATCTTAATGTCCGATACTGTATGTCGACACAAAACGGAAAACAGCTCCTTGCCAGCTATAGTTTCCTTTAATGGAATAACTTCGTGTACCAAAGAGGAAACCTGCAATTTATTTGCCGATCGTTTCATGAGTCCGTTTGCCACTGAAGCTCCTGGCTTCTCATTGGATGCTTCTCTCAACAACGTGCCCTCCGACGCTGTCGATGTTAATGTGCGTGACATAAACAATTCCCGAGATTCTGTGCTAAAGGCGCTAAAGCAGGTCAAATCATCCTACAACCCTGGACCTGATGGTATTCCAACCGCAGTTCTTGCCAAATGCACCGAAGTTTTGGCCGGACCTCTGGCTCGTATCTTCACACTCTCGCTCAATCAGCGTATGTTTCCAGCGGGATGGAAATCGTCCTACATGTTTCCTGTGCATAAAAAGGGGGATAAGAGCTTAGTGGAAAACTACCGTGGCATTACTACTTTGCCTGCAGGCGCTAAGGTTTTTGAAGTCGTCATCCAGAACTTGCTCTTGAACTGTTGCCGCTCGCTGATATCAACACGCCAACACGGGTTCTTCCCTCGCCGCAGTGTGACCACCAATTTGGTGGAGTTTGTATCTCACTGCCATGCTGCATTCGCTTCGGGAGCCCAGATGGATGTCATCTATACCGACCTTAAGGCTGCCTTTGATCGGCTGAATCATCGCTTGCTGTTGGCGAAGCTTGCTCGTCTTGGATTCTCTACCCCTTTAGTGGAGTGGTTTGAATCTTACCTCACCAATCGTCGATGTCGCGTCAAAGTTGAAAGTATGACATTTAGGGAATTCGTGAGTTGTTCAGGCGTGCCACAGGGTAGTAACCTTGGACCCTTGCTGTTTTCTCTATTTTTCAATGACGTTACCACTGTAGTAAGGGAATCTAAATGTTTATTGTATGCGGACGATCTTAGACTTTTTTTTCCTGTGAGGTGTTTTGGTGATTGTCTTGTCCTGCAAGCATCGATCGACTCTTTTTCCGACTGGTGTCTGAACAACTACCTACAAATTTCTGTTGATAAATGTTCGTCCATGTCGTTTCACCGTTCTAATTGTCCAATAGTGGGGCCCTTTCCGTTGTAATTTCTTATGCTGAAATTTCAGCCTGTCAGCTTTTTGCTTTGTATAGCAGTTTTCGAGCAGCTTTCCAAGTAGGTATAATATGCAGGTGGGCTTATCCCAAGGTGTATGAATTTATAAGGCTGATTTTCATCGCTTCTGCTTCTGAATGAAGATTTTAAGAGTGTTTTGAGTATTCGTCAAGCCTCAAGAAAGCTTGTTTGAACAAAAGTTTTCACCCATTCTATCAAAAGTGATATTCAAATTTGGTTTTAAAAAAATATTCTATGAGACCACCTGGACTACATACACTCTAATTCTAGATTCCACCACGTGATCTCTTAAATGCACCTTGGGGTAAATGTAAACAACACCGTGTTTTCGAGCAGGTACTCGAATCTAATTCTAACTTTGAGGCTAGAATAATCTAGACTGAAAATCGCAGGCTAGTTTTTCGTGTGGTTTTGTATGGAGTGTTTACATGATTTCAGCCTCCAACTGTCAAACTCCATACAAAAAACTGACTAGAATCGTGAAGGGCCCCAGTGTTTAACTACTGCATCTCCGGTACACAATTACAACGACACAATGCAGTAAAAGACTTAGGAGTTACTCTTGACCGTAAACTTGACTTTCATGTGCACCATAACGAAATTATTGATAGAGCGAACAGATAGTTATAATGCCCGGTGTTTAATTTTTGGACTCGAGTCTCTCGCTACTCGTCGCGAAACGGCGCAAATCTTGTTCATGAAAAAAAAAAATCATCCTAGGAGAGATAGATTCACCGGACCTTTTAGCTAGAGTTAATTTCCACGTACCTGCTCGTATTTTAAGAAACTATGCGCTACTAAGAGTTGGCCAAACTAAACGTGCATATAACGATAATTAACCTTTGACTGTGATGGCTATCAGATTTAATGCACTCTTTGACTCTTTTGACTGGTATTCCCTATGTTATCCTGTATTTCTTGCTGTGATACTCTTTTTTTATTTATTTTGTGCTGATGTTACATTGTACCGTGATGCTTTATGTTATTTATTGCTACCCTAGGCCACATAAATAGTTTATAAGATCAGCGATAAGGCCAATGATGGCCATTCACTTAACAAATATAAATAAACAAATAAACAAATTATAAAACATTGAGATTGTATAATCTATTAATCTATTACAAACCAATCCACAATTGTTGTTGTTGTTTGAACAGTTTATAGAGGGTTTGGCTCCTGCGGAGTTCTTTCGCCTCTTGAATCCATAATTAGCGCTGTCGGTTCGGCCCAGTCCACGTTTATGTGAGTGCTCGAAAAATAATACCGTCACCTAACCCGCGGTCGATTGGCGACGAATGCCAGTGATTTTTTTCCAATAGTGATTATTTCTGGTGCAAAACAAAAACGTTTAGTATTACTACTCAGGATAGGAACCAGCTTCTGGATCTGCAACGGCAAAGAATATTTCCCAGAAGATCACCTGGGAAAACAACAAGATCGTGCAAACTCCTGATTTATGCACACATTAAGGGCGGTGGCAACGCTCATCGGATGCGATTTTATCGGATGAGATTTATATGGGATTTGACAGATAACGTCGGACGTGCGATTTCGTCGTCCGACGTTATCCGTCAAATCCCATATAAAAATTTGACAGGCCGTCCGATAAAATCGCATGCGAAAAAGCGTTGCCACCGCCCTAAGAGAAACATTGGAGAGATGAGATTAAAAACTAAAAAAAAGGAATAATCCAAATTCTTAAACTGCGAAAAAGCTGAGTCACATTAGGTGAGTTATTTAAGGTACACTGTCAGGTACGCTGTCCCTTCAATAAGCAGTGTTTTTATTATTTATGCCCAAGTTTAACCCCCTCTTAAAACTAAAGAACTCGACAAAAAATGTTTTGAGCAAAATGGAACAAGATATACATGCGTTAGTGAATTCGATGCGCATGCTAGAAGAACGCGTAAACACGCTGCAGATAGAAAATAATAATCTGCAGCACCATCAACGACAGCAGTTGCAAACGGCTCCTGTTGGGCACGCCGATTATTATAGAATCCCAGATCTTATAAGATCAATTCCTTCCTTTGACGGAAGTAAACGTCAATTGGCTTCATGGATAACAACAGTGCAAAAACATTGGATCTTTTTAGATTTTCTGTTACACCTGAGCTTTTCGTGGTATATGAACAGACCATTATTAATAAGATCGAAGGAAAGGCCAATGACACCATATGTGTTAACGAACACCCCACCACGCTTGATGAAGTTGCAGAAGTTTTGCTTCATGTTTACGGTGATCGTTATAGCTACTTAACAAATGCAGTTGTGGAGTATTAAAATGGCTAGAGCAGTTTGCATATCCAATACATGTAGAATGTGGAGAGCAGTTTGCAAATCCAATACAAAAAAAATACAAAAAAAAACAAAAGATCTCATAATTAACAAAAGATATCATCTCTTCATTGATTTCTAAGCTGCATATGATAGCATAGCCAGGGTAAAACGCCAGATAAACGAGGCAAAGACCAAACTGATGGTGGCAACATCTGCGGGCCTATCAATAAATAATCCGAATCTACGTAGGCGTGACGTACAGATAGGTGAACGCACTTTTGAAGTCGTCCCACAATTCACCTATCTTGGGTCAAAGATCAGCAACGACAATAGCATGGAAGCTGCGTTGCGCGCAAGGATGCTGGCTGCCAATCGGTCTTTCTACAGCCTGAAAAAGCAGTTCACCTCAAAGAACCAGTCGCGACGGACGAAGCTGGGACTATACAGTACCTATATAGTACAGGTACTCACATACGCCTCTGAGACATGGACACTGTCCAAATCTGACGAAGCCCTCGTAGCCGCGTTCGAGAGGAAGATGCTCAGAAGGATACTTGGCCCCGTATATGTGGATGGACAATGGAGGAGCCGCTATAATGACGAGCTATACGAGATGTACGGTGACCTCACTGTCGTACAGCGTATCAAGCTCGCCAGGCTCTGGTGGGCTGGCCATGTTGTACGCATGGAAACGGACGACCCAGCCCGTAAAGTCTTTTTAGGCCGTCCACAAGGACAGAGGAGGCGTGGTAGGCCCAAACTGAGGTGGCAAGATAGCGTGGAGGCGTCTGCCATTAAGGCCGGGATAATGGACTGGCAGACGAAGGCGCGAGACCGTGAGCGGTTTTGGACACTCCTGAGGCAGGCCAAGACCGCAAAGCGGTTGTAGCGCCAGATAAGTACAGTGGAGCGCCGTACATATGGGTACATTTTATCTGGCTTTCCGTTTATCCGTGCTGGTGAGAAATGACAGTTCAATACAAAGGTAACATTGCGTTATGAGGAGGATATTTGAAAAAGCGGTTATAAGAGCACTTGTCGTTACAAAAAACACTATTTATCATGGCAAATTTCAAATATTCTCTTTATAATATATTTCATATATTATTTTCTTGAAACAAACTTCTCATTTTTGTCTTGGTATGATACTGCACATTCTTAAGCATATCACGAACAATGTTTCAAAAAATAAAGCAATGCAATTACTTCAATTATCACGAAAAAAATATAAAAAATATGAAATTGTAAGTAGTGGGAGCTTTATTTTGCCGCCCGCTGTATTTTTGAACTATTTGTGTGTGTTGGTTGTGTTTGTTCATCTTGTGTCGATGTGTAGGTGTATATGATTATGTTATGTCTAATTTGTATTTCTTTGCGTTGGTCGGTTCTTGGGTTTGTTTGTGGTTTTCTATGTATATTCTCCTTATATTTCGCCTTTTATGTTTATCTTCAGATCCTTTGCGTTTCTAGAACGTTCGTAAACACACTTGCACACTTGCACAACACTTCATTCAGTCTGTTTCCTATTTTCTTTTCATGCTGTATGGACTTTTTATTGCTCTACGCTTACCGATGAAGTCAAGTACTGGGCCGTACCGATGCTTGTTGATTTAGGCCAACGATAATGTTCCATACGATAAGTTATAGTTTGGTTCTATCCTAGCATTTGCTGCATTTATCAGTTATGTTTCAAATGGGGTTGTTTTTGGTTTATAAGTGTTATGAAACGGTCATTTTGAATTGTTTGCGGTTGTTTTGTCAGTTGGGAAGTAAAGGTTAAAGGATCGACTGACGTCTGACGTCTAACTGCTCGGTCGCATATCGCTGTGCTCCGCGTTTTTCCAAAAATATTTAAGTGGATTTTCTAACGTACCCACTTAATACTCGTCCAATTGACTACCCAACTGCTTCCTGTTACTGTTGCATGTTAGCCAAAAATGTAAACATTCGTCAAAATAACATTTATGCAGCGTCATCGCCAAGCGCGTACACTAACATTACAGTCGGCATCCCACCCCCGTCTACGCTACCGGATGAACTCATGGGAACCGATTCGCTATCGTCACCGCTTCGAGCAGCGGTTCCCCAGCCGGCCACAGACAGAATATGGATCCGACTATCTCGCTTGTCCACTGCCGTCACTGTGGAGCAAGTGGTCGCTTCTGTGAAACGCCGTTTAGCCACCGATGACGTCCTAGCATACTGCTTGCTGAGGAAGGGAGTCAGTGTTGACAGCGTAAACTGGCTTTTTTCAAAGTGAGAGTACCGGCCGCCCTTCGTGACGCAGCACTCGCCCCATCGACCTGGCCTGTCGGTATTGGTGTACGTGAATTTGTACAATCCCGTCAACGAGAGCATGGACACTCATCGTCACCAATCACCATCAAACACCGTTCTCTCACACGCACACCTGTTGTCATCGATCGCTGATCGATGCCTCGCACACCAACATCCACTGTCTATCACGCACCGGCACACGCATCAACATCGCAGGCTCAAACACTAACATCACCACAACTGGGAGAACACAGGCTGAACGACACCACACTCTTTGACGGCTTTGGACACAGGTCCAAATTCAACACTCTTTGACGGCCCGCTTTTAATTCGCCGCACTTCCAACACCAACTTACAACAGACCACACTGGAACGTTTCTTTCACGAATAGACGAACCTCTGTTCAGTCTATACAAACACCTACCTGTTTTGTTCCTGCTGCTAATGCGCTTCGCACTGCCCGTTCCACTGCCTCTGTTTTCTATCAAAACGTGCGGGGACTGCGCACGAAGGTCGATGAGTTTCGCCTGTCGGTGTTGGAATCCAATTTCGATGTAATAGTGATTACGGAAACCTGGCTCGATCCTAGCCTAACTTCGGCTTTGCTGTTTAACGATAGCATCCGAGTCTACCGATAAGATCGTAGTGTTGACAACAGTACATGTTCCCGCGGTGGAGGTGTGTTGATTGCGTGCTCTCAGTCTCTGACGTCACGGGAACACACAACCTATCCATCGCTTGAGCTAGTGTGTGTTGTAATACAACTAGGCAATTCCCGACTATTCATCATTGCTGCATACCTCCCGCCTAGACTTGCTGCAAATGCTGCCACGCTCCGTGAAATCGAAACTGCATTCGCTCATTATGCTCAATTAAACATCCCGGAGACGGTTTCCTCCTGTTAGGAGACTTCAACCAACCTCTCGTCTCCTGGTCAGCCGCTGAACATAATCCGGATTTGCCATTTCTGCATTATGAGCCACGTACGCGATCGGCTCTCTCCGCTCTGTTTATGGACGAGATGCATCATAGCGGACTTTTCCAGATCAATGGTCATCTTAACACCAGCGGACACGTCTTAGACCTGGTGTTTGTAAATAATGCTGTTGCTTCTGTTTGCCTTCCGCTTGAACTTTCCCTCACCCCGCTGTTAGCAATTGACACCTATCACCCTGCGCTTGAGTTGGCCATCCCGCTACCACGAGAAGAATCAGCCGTTCCTGCGCTAACACCAAGCCTTGACTACGCGCGGACGGACTTTAACAGGCTCCTGCGGATGATCGCCTCGTTCGCGAATGTCTTCGATTGTTCCCGTTACGCCACTCTTGACCTCGCTGTGAAAGATTTTGAGCGGTTCATGTTGCAAGCCCTGAATGAATGCACGCCGGTGAAACGACCTAAAAGAGGCCCCCCTTGGGGTGACAGAACGCTGCGCAGGCTCAAAACGGCTAAAGCTACCGCGTATCGCGATTATTTGTTGCGTAGGTGTCCCGTTGCATTGCGCAACTATAATACTGCGCACTCTCTTTATCGGCACTATAACAGGTTCCGCTACCTGGGGCACGTACGGCGTACGGTTTTGCGCTGCCGCGGCAACTCACGTGTACTGTGGAACTTTGCAAACAATCGTCGGAAATCCTTTGGTTTTCCTAGCTCCGTCAGTTACAACGGGCGCAACGGCAACAATCCGTCTGCTGTATGTGATATTTTTTCCTCGCGCTTTGCCGCCACCTTCTTTCCAGCGGTAACTGATGAGAGGCAGATAGCCGACGCATTATCAAACGTACCGGTGGATGCTATGGCCCCAAACTTGCCCATCATCGATGAGTACTCAGTCTCGAAAGCGATTGACAGGCTGAAACCTTCGTTTGTTCCAGGGCCTGACGGGATCCCGGCTTACACGCTTAAGCGTTGTGGTACCACCATCGCGCCTATCCTGGCCTCGATTTTTCGCGACTCGCTGCGTTCGGGCATCTATCCTGCCGGCTGGAAAACTTCGTGGCTTGTTCCAGTGCACAAAAAGGGGGACAAATCAAATGCATGTAATTACCGTGGCATTACATCGCTTTGTGCCTGCGCTAAGATCTTCGAGCTCCTGGTGTACGAACCTCTCCTCGCAGCTGCCTCGAACTACATTAGCGCAGCTCAACATGGATTTGTCCCTCAGCGTTCAACCACCACCAACCTGGTTGAGTTCGTTAGCCTCTGCCACAGGACCATCGATGCCGGCTCGCAGATCGACGCAGTCTACACGCCTTGCTGCTCGCAAAGCTCGAAACGCTTGGCCTGCCTGTGCAGCTGCTGGCCTGGATGCGTTCCTATCTTACTGGTGGCACATACTGCGTGAAGATGGGACCCCATACGTCGCGCCGTATCGATGCTTCTTCGGGGGTGCCGCAGGGGAGTAACCTTGGACCGCTGCTGTTTGTCATTTTCCTGTATGACGTAACACGGTTGCTCCCTCCTGACAGCCATCTACTGTATGCAGACGACGCGAAGCTGCTCCTGCCTATCCGTGACCAGTCAGACCAACTCCGCCTTCAAGCCACTCTAAGTGCCTTCCAGTCATGGTGCTCTTTGAATGGTCTTGAATTGTGCGTCGAGAAGTGTGTTGTCGTTACGTTACGCAAAAGCTGTGTCACGGATCTAGGAGTGCTCCTTGACGAAAAGTTGAGCTTACACGACCAGCTAAAGCACGTTGTTACTAAGGGTAACGAATTGATCGGCTTACTAAAACAAATAGCACGAGACATCACTGACCCGGTCTGCATCAAGACGCTATACTGCGCTTTGGTGCGGCCATTGCAAGAATACGCTTCAGTAGTATGGTGGCCTACAGCTGCTCGCCCCCTAGCTCGTTTAGAGTCGATCCAGCGCAAATTCACACGATTCGCTTTGCGCTCCTGGAGCGTCCAACTTGACTATGAGGGACGCTGTGCGTTGCTTGGCATCGAGACAGTGAAGCAACGGAACTGCAACGCTCAGACACTGTTTGTCGCGGGACTTCTTGACAATCGGATCGACTCGCCCACGCTTCTTTCGAGGCTCAACATATATGTTGACACGCCAAAATATAAACAGTACAAAGGTTGGGACAAACAGAGGTGCGTTAATCGATCTAAGCGCAATCGATCACCACTGCTATAAAACGCAAGCAGGATAGACGATCGGGCGAGAGAGAGAAAGAACAATCGTTCTAAGCGGTCAGGGTTCGTGTGCCAGGTCAACGGTCGAGGATCGGGAATCGGCAGAGCGCGCGAGAAATCTTGACCAAATAAGGGCATGCGCAACAGAAGCGATTTATTAATCAAAGTGTGAAGACCCAAATTGTAAAAAAGTGTGAATAATTTTGAATCAATTACAGCCGTTGCCGTCAAATTTTGGCTCGAAGTCACCAATTTTTGACAGTGTGCATCAATTTTTGTCTCGAAGGCGTCAATTTTTGACAGTGTGCATCAATTTTTGTCTCGAATGCGTCAATTTTTGTCAGTGCGCATCAATTTTTGTCTCGAAGGCACCAATTTTTGTCTCATGGTCACACATTTTTGTCGCTTGTTCATGAAATTTTGCCTCTTAATATATCAACATGAGTTTACCTGATTTGACGCGTAGTTAGGGTTAATTAATTGTAGTAACATTTAATTTCAATAAAAATCTGTGGTTTATGAATATTTTATTGGGATTTTAAGGAAAATGCTTCAAAATTTTTGACTGAATTTCAGGTACGTAGATCAACACAGCTGATTGCTTTTGAACAATGAATATAATTTGTACTCCTCAATCGAAAATGGCAGTACAATGATACATAAACCGTACGGATTGCGAGAACTATTTTAGGAATTTATTTAACTATTTGCCACGATTGCCGGTCTCGTAATACAGTCGTCAACTCGTACGACTTACAGCCGTTGCCGTCAAATTTTGGCCGTAAGTCATGTATTTTTGTCTCGTAGGCGTCAATTTTTGACAGTGTGCATCAATTTTTGTCTCGTAGGCGTCAATTTTTGACAGTGTGTATCAATTTTTGTCTCGAAGGCGTCAATTTTTGTCAGTGCGCATCAATTTTTGTCTCGAAGGCACCAATTTTTGTCCAATGGTCACAAATTTTTGTCTCTTGGTATTTTTTCGTTATTTTAATATTTTAAAATTCCAGAATGCAAAACAAAATTAAAGAGGTTATACAATGCAAAGGAATCAATTCAGGAATTCTATATTTCACATAGTTTTACGTCTTATTTATAATAATATCAAAACAATTTAGAGAAGATTAATCCTCGATTTTTTCTTCATTTTGGCATCGTGGCAAATCTTCTTCTTCTTTTGGCTCAACGACCATTTTCGATCAAAGCCTGCCTGTACCACAACTTGTGGGCTTGGCTTTCAGTGACTTATGAATCCCCCCATACCAGGAAAGTCAGTCCTACGTATGGCGGCACGGTCCATTTGGGGCTTGAACCCATGACGGTCATGTTGTTAAGTCGTACGAGTTGACGACTGTATTACGATACCGGCAATCGTGGCAAATAGTTAAATAAATTCCTAAAATAGTTCTCGCAATCCGTACGGTATATCATTGTACTGCCTTTTTCGATTAAGGAGTACAAAGTATATCCATTGTTCAAAAGCAATCAGCTGTGTTGATCTACGTACCTGAAATTCAGTAAAAAAATTTGAAGCATTTTCCTTAAAATCCCAATAAAATATTCATAAACCACAGATTTTTATTGAAATTAAATGTTACTACAATTAAATAACCCTAACTACGCGTCAAATCAGGTAAACTCATGTTGATATATTAAGAGGCAAAATTTCATGAACAAGCGACAAAAATGTGTGACCATGAGACAAAAATTGGTGCCTTCGAGACAAAAATTGATGCGCACTGACAAAAATTGACGCATTCGAGACAAAAATTTATGCACACTGTCAAAAATTGACGCCTACGAGACAAAAATTGATGCACACTGTCAAAAATTGACGGCTACGAGACAAAAATACATGACTTACGGCCAAAATTTGACGGCAACGCCTGTAAAATAAATTAAGTTCAAATCCACGCTGTACAATGGTCTTGTTATCGCTTCCACAAGCTTTTTTACAATTAAATTTTTTTTCTTTTAATAACAAACAAAATAAAAGTTCGTGAAAGTGTTCAACGCAGAAAAATGCCGAAACCAAAGTTAGACTGTGTCGGTTGTGACCGCGAAAACGCGGTATCGGATATGGTGCTATGTGACGCGTGCTCTAAGTGGTGGCACTTCGATTGCGCTGGTGTTTCCAAGGAGGTGAAGTGCGTGAAGTGGGTGTGTGAACGGTGTGAAAGCGGCGAAAAGGACGAGGCAGCCCAGGTGAAAGGCCACGAGATGAGTGGCAAACCTAGTAGGGCTACTCGTGGGATGGCCCAATCTCAGAATGGCGATACATCCAAAACCCATTTAGAGAAACCCGTAGAAGTACCTTCGCAGCAGAAACCAGCGGTCCAAAAGTTAGCCTCATTAAAAGCGTCCTTAGTCGCAACTCCGGACATAGTTATGGCTCAGCGAAGCGTTAGGAGCGAAACGGGTACTGCGCCGACAAATACGGCGCATGTGGAAAAGAACAGAATGGCGTCCAGTCTGATCGAAGGTTTTAGCTCTCGATGCAAAATAAACCCCAACCAAAAGGATAGTGAATCGCACGTTTCTCGCAGAAGTAAAAGCTCTGTGGCAACGACACTGAAGCTAGAACGTTTAGCTAAAGAGCGAAGGTTGGAAGTCGAAGCGCTTCAAACTGAAATGAGTAAAAGAATCGCGAAATTGAATTCGGATTACGAAGCGATGAAGCAACAGATAGAGGATGGCAGTGTTAGCAAGAGAAGTGGTCGCAGCGTTAGTGAAACATCACAAGTCGTTGATTGGTTAACCAGTGACCATGAGCGAAAAGTACTTCCTAACCCCTGCACTAGTACCGCGGAAGAACGTGAGAGTGCGAGGTGATTGTGGGGTAGAAAGCTATCCGCGTTTTCCGGTTCGATAAAACAGTGGCTTGTGCTCTATAGCTACTACAATCGGTCAACCGAGGCGTGTGGATATACTTCGGTCGAAAACATCATCCGGCTTGAAGAAGCGCTTACCGGACCAGCAAGAGAAGTTTTGGAATCCAAGTTCACCTCTCCAGATGCAGCTCCCCTGGTTATGAAGTTGCTGAAGCAGTTGTATGGACGACCAGGACTTTTAGTAAAAGAATTGATCGAGCAGGCACGGCAAATCGAGAACCCGAAACCAGAGCGCTTGGACCAATTGATATCTTTTGGTATAGCAGTCCAAAAGTTATGCGATCACTTGACGGCCAACGAAATGGAAGATCATTTCTCTAATCCGGAACTGCTGGAAGAACTGGTAAGAAAACTGCCGACCAACAGAGCCTTGGAGTGGCTGCGATTCAAAAGGAACTTCGTTAAACCAACGCTAAAGGAATTTTGCGCTTTCATGGAAGAGCTGACTGAAGACTGTTGTGAATTAACAGTTCCTGCTAATGTAGAGGCTCTTCGTGCGCCACCACATTCGAGGTCATTCCTTCCTGCACGTGTCTAATGCGGTTGAATCCGCAAGTAGAATAAACACGAACGGCCAAAATTCTCATCATGCACAAGCTACACCATCGCGAACGAGTGTGAAGTGCTATGTATGTGAAGATCCAATGCATCGCGTCCGTCAATGTGTGGTCTTCAGAGCCATGACGGTTACAGATCGTCATGCTACAGTCAGTAGGTTCCAACTTTTCGCGAATTGCCTGGGCAGTCATGGAACGAGACCATGCAAATCTACGTTCGTCTGTAGAGTGGTGGGATGCGGTATTCGGCATCATACACTGCTCCATCAAGAACCATCCGCTTCCACGTCAAGTGCGCAGTGTTATGCTCACGTAGAGAAATCGACGACGACGCTATTTCGAATAGTTCCGGTGACTGTTTATCATGGCCAACGCAGTATCGACACGTATGCTTTCTTAGATGAAGGATCTTCTCTGACACTGGTGGAAACGTCGCTAGCCCAACAGTTAGGACTTGAAGGTGTTCGTGATCCTCTAGAGCTATGCTGGACTGGCAATTACTGCAGGAGAGAGGAATCATCGCAACGTGTGCAGCTGGAGATATCGGCCAGGGGCGGTGAGCGGCGCTACTCTATAGCGGCCGCTCACACCATAAATCAGCTAAGTTTACCGACTCAGTCAATTGACACTTCACTTCATTGAATTTGAATTACTTCCAGGAGCTTCCGGCGATACAGTATCGTAACGCAGTACCTCAACTGCTGATTGGGCTGCAAGACGTGTCGCTGATGAAGCCACTGGAAGTGCGATCGGGCGTGGAAGGTCAACCAATTGCTGTGCGAAGTCTACTAGGCTGGTCGACTTATGGTCCAAAAAGCATCGACGGATCGACAGCAGCAACGCCATTCCCGGTCAACCGTCACGAAAGAATATCGGGTGTAGATGAAACTGTGCAACATCTGAACAGCATGGACCGACAAGGGCTACTTGAAGTGAACATCGTGCAGAACATCGCAGCAGTTGCGGAAGATAGCTCAGCCGAAAGCAGCAATGTAAACGCTGATCAGACGACTCATGAAATGCTACGCCAGTATTTCACACTCGAAGGTACGGGCATTTCTTCCTTCAGTGTCAATGTTCCAGAATCAGTAGAAGTAAACCGTGCCAATAATCTTCTACAGACTACAACCGAACGACATGCTGAGTATTTCACTACCGGCTTATTATGGGCAGACGATGAGGTATGTGTAGTGACCGGAGGAGGAAATACGCTTTTCGGATCTCATTAATACGCCACGCACTCACAGTATATGTGTTCCAGCTGACAGTTCTAACTCAACTGACGATTTATTTTCTTCAATTCTATTCCTTGTCCTTCTCTCGCTGTTGATACAACTATCCATTTATCTCTTTTTTCTCTTTTTCTCTCTCACTCTCTTCCTCCCATACCTTATAATCCCTACAGTATGTTTCCCAGATAGCCTTCCTATGGCTAACAAACGTCTATTGGCATTGGAACGTAAGCTGGAAAAAGATTTACCCCTAAAAGAAGAAGTTCATAATCAGAATAGAATGTACGTAGAGAAGGGATTTGCGCATGAAGCATCTAACGAGGAGGTGCTTGAAGCCCCTCCTGGTCGTGCATGGTACTTACCAATAAACGTCGTTGGCCACCCTCGCAAACCCGAGAAGAAAAGACTAGTGTGGGATGCAGCTGCCAAAGTAAACGGGGTATCTCTGAATTCAAAGCTGCTGAAAGGCCCAGACCTACTAGTTCAGCTTCCTGGAGTGTTGTGCAAATTCAGACAGAGATGTGTCGCCTTTGGAGGTGATATTGAAAAAATGTTCCACCAAATACGGATAAGAAAGCCCGACTCACACTCTCAACGATTTCTTTTTCGATTCGATCCGAGCGAAAGTCCCAAAACATACATCATGGATGTCGCTACGTTTGGCGCAACTTGCTCACCGTGTTCTGCTCAGTACGTTATGCACTTGAATGCCGACCAATACAAAGAGACGTACCCAGAAGCTGCTGCTGCAATCAAGCAGAAAACCTACATGGATGATTACTTTGATAGCTGCGACACCGTGGAAGAAGCAAATGCAAGAGCACGACAAGTCCACCTTATACATAGCAAAGCCGGTTTTAATATGCGCAATTGGATGAGTAACGAGTCAACAGCCCTTGTAGGTTTGGAAAAAGCTAACAGAATCCAACACAAGGCGATAGAACTGGAACAAAAAGAACAATTTCCGAGAGTTCTGGGTCTCACCTGGGACACAACCGAGAACCTGAGAACAACCGACGTAATAAGATTTGCTGCAAATTGGCAAGATGCTCTGAAACCTTATGCAGTAGGAGAAAGAGGCCGACAAAGCGAATTGTACTGCGCATTGTGATGAGCTTATTCGATCCTCTAGGATCAAAGGATACCGCGCATGGAGCTCGAAGCAGCATTGCTAGGGGCAAGACTAATGCAAGCAGTGAGCGAAAATTTGGAGTTATATTCGTCACAAATTCATACATACAGACTCTGAAGTTGTCTTGTTCTGGATCCGCTCTCCCACGCGGGAGTTTAAACAATTTGTAGCTTGCCGAGTTGGGGAAATACTGACGCTAACCGAACTGCACAACTGGAGGCATGTCCCCACGAAAGAAAATCCGGCAGACTGCTTAACAAAATGGTGTAAAGAAACAGACATTCAGCCAAACGGAATGTGGTTACTTGGACCATCGTTCTTGCACAAACCAGAAAAGGCTTGGCCACCACAGAGACCTATCGATAACACAACCGAAGAGCGTCGCGGACATGTAATGATGCACACAGAAATAGAGAGTTTTTGCCTAAAACCTGAACGATTTTCTAACTGGAGCGTGTTTGTGCGGACAGTAGCGATTCTGTACCGGTTTATATCAAAATGTAGACGAAAACGAGCAGGTCTTCCGGTGTTAACGTTAAAGGTCACTAAAAAACAGCAAGCTCATATTTTAAAATCTGTTCCGTACGAAAACTTACCCCTGAGCTCCGAAGAATTTGAGAAGGCTGAGATAGTGATATGGAAGCTTACTCAAGAAGACGCATATCATGCGGAAATGCAAAAGCTAGAGATCAGCCAGCCAGACCTAAAATAGGATGCCGCAACCGAACTAGAAAAAAACAATCCCCTGTTCTCGCTCACGCCTTTTAAAGACGCACACGGAGTTCTACGCGTGAATAGCCGAATATGCAAAGCAAAGTAGATAGATCTCAACGCACGTTATCCGATCATACTACCGAAAAATCACGCCGTGACGGAACTGATCATTAACGATTATCACCAATAGCATGCCAATAGCGAAACGGTTCTGAATGAGATTAGGCAGCGGTACTACATACAACACCTGCGTTCGTACATACTGTTGCGTCTCCAGGACAATGAAAAACGCTGCAAAATAAGAAAATGTCAGCCGAGCATACCTATAATGGCACCACTGCCAGAAGCGAGACTTACCCTCCACATTCGTCCGTTTCCCAAGCGGCATCGCTGAGAGAGAATTAAGCTTTTCCCGTTGTTTCCCCCCCTGACATACCAACGAACGGTGTGTTTGTTTCTACGCGATGCGTTATTCTCTGTTGTTGTTGTTGCTTTTAACACTGTTACCACAAGAGCTTGAAGCAAGAAGCGTTTCACACCATCACCGTCTCACCCAGACTTTGGTGTTGTGATGCGTTTACAGTAGAACGTCGATTATCCGGGCAGCTCGGGACCGGACGGTTGCCGGTTAATCGATTTGCTCGGATAATGGTCCAAGAAATGTCATTTTCATATAAAAATTATTTTATTACTAGTTTTTTATCAGTTTTATGATTAATCCAACTTGAATAAATCGATTAATCGTTAGTAAAACATTATTTTAATCAATAACTATAGGTTTAACAACTGTTCATGAACAAAAATGAATATCGAAAATATCACTAGACACTTTAGAGCTGCACAAAAATCTGGTTGCCCACTTGACAATCGCTGCAAATGTTCGCTGTACGTTTGAACAGCTGTCACATTTATGCGCACGGTTAAGCCGCCCGCCGGTTAATCCGCCCCCGGATAATCGACGTTCTACTGTATTTGTACCCCCGCCCATATGTTCTTCTTACCCGTACCGCGCACCCCATACATTCAGAATTCAAATCAAAGCGAGATGGTCTAACTGAATTTGGAAAAGATGAGTGATGGATATTTCATAACGATTCAGATCACATATTTTAAAACTAAATTAACAGAAACTTGTACTAAATTTTTTTGAAAAAATTTAAGGTTTCCGCCATCGGTAAAATGATACAAAAATAATGATATTTACAACTTATATATAATATATTACATAAATTATAATATAATATACCATATGAATAAATGTGTATATATGAATATATATATATATATATATATATATATATATATATATATATATATATATATATATATATATATATATATATATATATATATATATATATATATATATATATATATATATATATATATATATATATATATATATATATATATATATATATATATATATATATATATATATATATATATATATATATATATATATATATATATATATATATATATATATAAATATATATATACTAGCTGGCCCGGTAAACCTAGTTTTACCCCACATTTTATTAGTTGCCGATTAAGTATTTGAAGTTGCAAATTACTTATCCGGCACTACAACCGCTTTGCGGTCTTGGCCTGCCTCAGGAGTGTCCGAAACCGCTCACGGTCTCGCGCCTTCGTCTGCCAGTCCGTTAAGTTGCAAATATAGGTGTTTAAATTCACATTTAATTTTTTATTCATTTTATTTGTTTTCATTGATGTCATTGTCGTTAATTACTCAAATAATATGTTTAAGAACATAATTTGGAACAGTAAAACAGTGTAGAATTACGTAGATTGATTTATTTACATGCAAATAATTACATACTTGTCACACACATATAACTACTATGAATCTCTAATGCAAATCTCGAAGCGCTAATGAATGGAAGATATTTTTGGTTAATCTGTCTTTAGCTAGTATGTATAGATTGGAAGGTTTACCCACGCGAAACATGCCACATATAATTGTCCATGCGAAAAACACGATGTTCGTAAGTCCAAACCGCAAACAGACATCGTTTGACCTCGGGTACACAGCAAATTTTCTCATCCTGCTTCAGTAAAGTTTTTTACTGAAACGGTTCAGTATTAGAATATTTTACTGATTTTCAGCATAAATGTCATTTTTTTACTGATTTTCAGTAAAGCAATTTACTGAATGCATTTCAGTAATACATATATTACTGAAAATCAGTAAAATAGGTGTCAAATTAGTCGTTTCACTGGATATCAGTAAAACAAATTACTGAAAATGCAGCAATCCATTCTGTCAAATCGACCTGTCAGTCAGATCATCAAAACAAAACAATGCGGTAGCCACTTGCTCGTGATGTGCAAAAAGCTGATTTTGTAGGCGTTTACAGGCACCCTGGTGAAATTTCAGGTGGTATTTCGGCTTACGGGAGTAATTTAAAACAATTGGCAGCCGTGTTGGTGTGTAAAATGTTTGCTAAAATCCACTGTGCGTGCTGAAATTGCGTGGTGTCTGTGAGCGCTTACTGAACCATCTACACTTGCGGCGGTGAAATACAGTATAAAAACTTTATAAAACAACACGAAACATGTATTTATATGAACTGAGCGACTGGCAATATCTGCGCATCAATAAAAACTAAATTTAAAAGAAGTATTTCGTCATTTTTTAATCGCTACCAACTACTGAATAATCAGTAATATGAGAATGGCTTTACTGGGATTTCAGTAAACGAGCTGTCATTTTGGTGAGCATCGGACATTACTGAATGATTCAGTAAACATTCTTTTTACTGAAAGGATTACTGAAACTTCAGTTAAAAAAATTTCAGTAAAATTTTACTGAAGTTCAGTAAAAAAAGTTTTCTGTGTAAGACCGCAGCCGGGCAGACCGAAAAAAAAACACCATAACGAAAAATGTTGTTTACACTTGCGAGTTTAACATCAGTAACCAAACATGTTGTTTACACTTGCGAGTTTAACATCAGTAACCAAACATGTTTATGTTACAATTATTAAAGCAAGCATATTTGTTCGTTTTGGAACATCAAACAGCAAACAGGACAAAGCGAAATAGCATGTATTTTTTAATTCATTATTCCCAAACTAAAGTACAGGCGGTCCCCGAGATACACGGTACCTCTTATACGCGGATTCGGAGATACGCGGTTTTCAAAATTTGATAGTTCTTTGAGCAAATTGTACTGATTTGACACATCCATTGTGAAATATCAAGTAATTTCCGTATTGATCGAATGTAAAATACCATTTAAAAAGGATTAAAACTGTTCAGTTCATTAGATACATATCAAATAATTAATTTGGTGGCTAAAACCACCCCCTACTTGCAAAATTGCACGAAAATTAGCGATATTTTGGCTGGAAATCGCGAGATTCGACTTACGCGGAAATTCGAGATACGCGGTATTTTGCGGCCGTTTTCGGTCCCCAATAACCGTGTATCTCGGGGACCGCCTGTACTCCATCTCTGTTTTGTCATTATGGATATTTGTGACAGCATCGTAAACCGCTAGGCATTTCACAGCGAGTGTAAACCGCACCTTACACCGAGTGTAAACCGCGCTTCACACCGACTGTCAAAGTGCTGTATACAACAACAACAATGATGTCCTTTGTATGGGAGTTAGAAAATTGCTAATAAATTAAGTTTAGTGCAACTTCTGAAAATGAAGTGAGTCTTAAAACCTATTCTCATACCACCATAAGGTGTGTGCAAAGTTTCGTTGAAAATGATCCAGCCGTTTCGGAGTTTGCTCGCGACAAACACCGTGACACGAGATTTTTATTTATATATATGTATATGTATATATATATATATATATATATATATATATATACAATTTGCTCAAAGAATTGTCAATTTTAGAAAACCGCGTATCTCCGAATCCGCGTATAAGAGGTACCGTGTATCTCGGGGACCGCCTGTATATGTGATACAATTAGAACTCGCTGATTGCATTTATATCATTTGTCTACAAAAAAATAGATTTTGTTTATTAGAAGGACATTTTGTAACACGACTAATGTCTGCGTATTTTGTCATGTTTGTTTTTTTATACAATGTGGATAAACTGACTTTTTCTCATATTTATGTGAACAACTCGGATTTTTTGTATTCAATTGAAAAAGCAGACTTGCAATTGGCGAGGTTTGAATGTATTTCACTTCGTCACATGACAGCTCGCATATCTGTCAAGTCAGAAACGTAAACAAACACGGACAACCGCCCGTAAAGATTGTGTGCAGAATAATCGTGAAATTTTATGTGAAATCTCGAGAAAAGGTAAGTGTTCTGTGCATATTTCAGTAAATAAACTATCTTTTAATGCTTGAACACATTATTCCTCAGGAAAAACATCATTTCATCCCGAAATTTGGCAACATTCGTCCGAGTATGATCGAGCAGCTGTGTGTGTGTATGCCGACGAAATACGACGCCGGTAAGATGAAATGTTTTACTTTTTCACTTTTACTTTACTTTTACATGAAATCACAATGAATTGTAAAAATAATGCAGATTTAATGATATTGATCTTTGTTACAGTTTCTACAACAATCACTAAAGCCGGCTGTGATCGTGATCGGCACATTCTCAACTGGACCAACACACCGGTCGTTGTGTATTTTCAAGCAAACCAACGTTGCCATACACCACAAAATAGCATGGAACGGAAAGTATTATAAAATAATGTCATATTTGAAAGCATTCTAATCTTTCATTGTTATTTTTCCACTGCAAACACGACATTAGATCACCGCATCGACAAGTGGTTTTTATGTGCAAGTGATGTTAAGAAGTGTGTTGTACGGTGTATTATGTGTTTTACTTTATTTGTATCGCTTTGCAAGTGGTACAATTAGTGCGTTTAATCGTTGTGCTACTGCTAACGAAAAAACGACCCGAGCATTAGAAGCGGCAACAATACATGTGCCTGACGCAGAGACAACAACGCCGTCGGCATCCGTTGATACCATCCAAAGTGATGGTTGAAATCGTATATAAACGTGTAAAACCATATATTGGGGCATGTAAGTATTGAATAATAGTTAAATAAAATACATTTTATCATTGTACTGGACAATGTGCATCGAAATTTTAAAAAAGTGTGTGTGTTTTTGTTTACATCCGAATACAGAACCCACAGCGTTATACTGTGGTTCGAGCACTCGCTAAGTAACGCTTGAGCTTTGAGCTTTCATTGAGCTTACATAGAATGTTACACGCTACCTGTTCACTAAGGACTGCTATCGAGCAGTGTTATGAGCAGGTAGCGAGCAGTAACGCCTCCATACAAAAACCGCGAAACGTAACGCTCCAATGCTATTTGGGTTAGTGCAGTAGGCATCGACTACCTGGGGCCAATAGAGGTGGTCAACGCAAGACGGCGAGAAAAACGGTACGTAGCTGTGTTTACTTGCCTCGTTACACAAGCATTGCATCTAGAAGTCGCACACAGCTTGTCTACAGTAGCGTGCATCATGGCAATTCGTCGGTTTGTGAGTCGAAGGGGTCCTCCTACCGAAATATTTTCCGATAACGGCACGAATTTCGTCGGCGCTAACAACGAGCTACAAAAACAAATAGCAGACAATAAGTACTCCTTAGCCGACAACTTCATCGACGCACACACTACGTGGCGATTCAATCCACCTTCAGCACCGCACATGGGCGGAGTATGGGAGCGAATGGTGAGGAGTGTCAAAGAAGCATTGAATGCGTTTGACGATAGGGGAAAATTAAATGACGAAATTCTACTCACAGTTCTTGCAGACTCAGAGAGCCTGATTAATTCGCGCCCCCTCACATACATGCCACAAACGCTCTCCAACTCGGAAGCATTAACACCAAACCATTTCCTTTTAGGATCGTCGGTAGCAAGAAAGGAGATGGTAACCAATGTACCACACCCGGCGGAAGCTCTAAGGAACAGCTATTGCCGAGCTACAGAACTCACCAGCCACTTTTGGGACAGATGGTTCAAAGAATACGTCCCGACTCTTCATGGGCGATCCAAGTGGCAAAAAGAAGGCGAACAGTTGAAAGTGGGCGCGTTGGTCTTCGTGACGGAAGGAGCTCGAAAGGAATGGCCACGAGCTGTTGTAGAAAAAGTGTTTCCTGGATGTGACGGTAGAGTCAGGCAGGCGATGGTGAGAACAGCGCACGGAAAAATGTTAAAACGCCCGGTCGTAAAACTAGCGAGGATCGATGCAGAAATTGATAGAGAGGAAGAAATTGATGATGCAAAGGCTGATAGTGGGAACGGCAAAACACAGTACTTTGATTGTCGCGTCTTTATCAACTGGTGAATCCAAACCGCATGGATTCACGTGGGGGGGGGGGGGAATGTTGACACGCCAAAATATAAACAGTACAAAGGTTGGGACAAACAGAGGTGCGTTAATCGATCTGAGCGCAATCGATCACCACTGCTATAAAACGCGAGCAGGATAGACGATCGGGCGAGAGAGAGAGAGAGAGAGAGAGAGAGAACAATCGTTCTAATCGTTCGTGTCGTGCGACCTTTTACATGTTAATTATGTTACTTAAGACTAAGCTTGACAAATGAATGACCGAAATGTGACTCAGTGGCGGATTTAGGGTGTTGGGGACCCAAAGCGTTAAAAAGAGTGGAGGGCCCCCGGTTGGTGTCGAGCGGGCGGGGGGGGGGGGGGGGGGAGGATTGTTGCATTAGGTTTTGAATCAAACACACTTCAATGGTTTGCTGGCGAGGGGGGGGGGGGGGTGTGCTCAGAATCCCTGTACTGGGCCCCTATAGTTTATGGGTCCCTTCATCCATGGGGCCCCTAACTAGCACAGAAACTTTTGCTGAGACTACTGTACACATTGTTCTATATGCTGGACTTTCTTACACGGGGCCCCTACATTGACGGGGCCCCCGCGGCCGCTCAATCCGCGCACCGTTAAATCCGCCACTGATGTGACTATGATATAATGAATGAATGTAAATGAATTCGCTTCAAGTGGGCCACTCGCGGTCCGTTGAATATTAATGAATAAATAACAAACAACAAATGTATTTTCTGGCAGCACTGCCGATCGACAATTTCTTTGATCAAGTATGTGTGCGAATAAAGCGGCACTAGCGCATGAAACTCGATACGAGCCGGACGTGTTCTTAACTTTGTCTCCTTTGGCGATCAACTGTTATATTAAGACACCACTTTTCGAGAAACGGTATTTTATTGTACTTGTTACCGCTCTCACGTTACAACAGAAGAGAAGAGCGATACCCACCACGTGCACACTTATATATCCTGTAGTGAGTGCCCCGCTTGGGCACTCCCTAGCTAATGAGTGTTTTATACTTAACGAAAACTACTTACAGTGCTACCTAAATTATGTCGACACAACACGCCTTATCTCTTTTTTTTTTTTTATAAGTGCCATTCTTTTACCCTATTTTTATGTACTACATCGGTTTTTCCATTATCCTCAATTATTACATTTTCTCCTGTATCTTCTAATACTGTAAACGGACCGCTGTCCGGTGTTTCCAATTTCTTTACATTTTCTCCTCGAATTAATATCTGGTTGCCTGGTTGGAATGTTTTATGTTTTGTTTTTTCGTCGTAATATTCTTTGCTTTTAATCTTATTTTGTATTAGACGATTCCTTACTTCCTCATGCGCTATGTTCAATTTAAGCCTTAAAATAGTTGCGTAATTCTCAAGGTCGTATTGCACTCTGTTAACTTTTTCTTTTATTACGTTAGATGGTATATTTGCTGGCCGTCCATACATAAGGTAGAACGGGGTATAACCTGTAGCAGTGTGTACTGTATTGTTATAGGCAAACTCGTAGAAGTTTGTCTATTTATGCCAATCTAACGCTTTTCTATCACTGTGTATTCTTAGAAAATTCCCTAATTGTTTGTGCGAGTTTTCAAGAGCTCCTACTGTCTCATGAAGGTACGCAGTGGATTGCAGTTTTTCTATTTGTAATAGTTTACATATCTCGTTAAACAGTGTTGAAAGGAATTCTGTGCCTCTATCCGTACAAATTGTTTCGGGCACTCCGTACTTAAGGATAACCTGTTCTACGAATACTTTTGCGACTGTTTCAGTTCTTTTGTTTTGTATTGGCGTGGCTGTTACAAACTTGGTTAAATCACACTGTGTTGTTAAAATATATTCAAAGCCATGTGAATTTACTAATGGACCTACTAGGTCAATGAATATCTTTTCCATACTTGTTTTTGCGGTATTTGTTATTTTTCATTTCATTTCATTTCATTTCATTTCATTTCATTTATTTAATACAATATCCGCCATCAAGGCTAAATATAATAGACTTAAAACTAATTTAATACTAACAAATAAACAAAATAATTCATGAAAAACTAAGCCTAACTAACCTAGTCTTGACCTAGCAAAAAAGAAAAGTAAAAAAACAAGAGTAGAGCGTAGAGACTATCATAAACTTAACAAAAACAAAAAAAAAGAGAGTAATAGAAAACTAAGGAGAATAATTAAAGGGAATTAAAAGAAAAAATACGGTTACGAAAAGAGTTAAGAGAGGAGTCGAAATCAAAGAGATAGTAAAAGTGGTTAAACAACCTGAAACAGGACAGAAGAGGGTCATTGAAAGTATAAAGAGTATGACGTGTTTCAATATACAGAGGATCACGTGGACGAAGAGAACGAGAGGGAACATACAGCGAGATGGACGAGAGTAAATCAGGAGCATCAGTAGCAGAAAGTAATAAGCCACCAATAAAACAAGCCTGAAACACTTGGCGGCGGAAGCTTAAGGAGTGAAGATTGAATAACTGCAATCGCGTTTCATAGGGAGGTAGTGAGGCAGCACCGAACAAACGACGAAAAGCAACCCTGGTAAAAAGGCGCTGAATGCTTTCAATTCTCGAACAGCCATCAACAGTAGGAGGATTTCAGATGATGCTAGCATATTCAAGAAGAGGCCTTACCAGAGCACAATAAAGGTTTCTTAAGAAGCTTTGATCTCTAAAAATAGAGGTAAAACGTAAGATAAACCCAAGGGTTCGATTTGCTTTTAGTAGCACCTCATCAAGCTGCAGTTTAAAGTTAAGACGACAGTCAAGTATAATACCAAGGTCACGGATGGACATAACACGAGAGAGGGAAGCGCTAGAGAGAGTATAGTTAAATAAAATAGGAGAAAGAGAGTGAGAGAAAGAAATAACAGAACATTTTTCGGGACACAGGCGAAGTAAATTGGATGAACACCAATGAGCAAATGCATTGAGGTAATGCTGAAGTCTCAGAAAATCAGAAGAAGAAGACACAGGTAAAAAGATTTTGATATCATCCGCATAAAGGAGATGACCATCAGGAGGTAAAACATTACAAACATCATTGATGAACAAAGAAAACAGAAGTGGACTTAGCACACAACCCTGAGGGACACCTGACGTACAAAAAAACTCCTCAGATAAGTACGACCCGGTTTTAACCCTGCATGATCGATTACTTAAATATGAGGACAGCCAGCTAATAATGCCATCACCAAAACCAAGTTTAGACAATTTAGCTAATAATAAAGAGTGAGGTAAACTATCAAAAGCAGCATGAAAGTCGGTGTATATTGCATCAAGTTGGGTACCGGCCTCAAAAGATCTAAAAATATTGGAAATAAAAGACATGAGATTAGTTGAAGTAGACCTACCAGGCATAGTAGACCACCAGACCTACTACCTGTGTCTTCTCATGAACTACCGACTTTACCCGAATTGATGGAAGCTAACCCTGCATCTAATACACATAATCCGTCCGACTCTCTTTCGCCGTTAATAACTTGCAGCAAGAGCACTCCCGGCGCATCTCGCTCTCTCATCCCTTCGATCGATCAACTAAACATCTACTATCAAAAATTATGAGGATTGCGCACAAAACTAGACGAGTTACGCCTCTCTGTCTATCTGAGCTTGATATGGATGTGTTTGCATCGTGCGTTAATCACTTCATTCTTACTGGTGTATCTCGTGAAAATGTTTCTCTGCTTGATGGAATGTCGGTAAACGGTTTGCCGCAATTATCTGGCATAAAAAATATACGCGGAAGTCAATTGGACCTTCTATTTGCCAATGCTGCCAATGCTATGCCTTCTTGGAGCGCTGCTCCCCCGTCATAGCTTCACCTGTTCCACTCGTCGCGCTAGACAATCATCATCCTGCTCATGAGACAAGTGTGCTCCTTACGCACTCTCGCCCTGCATCCTCTCAACGAATACCTACGGCTCGTATGTTCAATTTTAGGAAACTGGACTACCAAAAGCTTCATCATATTTTAGCCGGTACCGATTGCTGCTTTACTGATGATGACATAAATCAAGCTGTAGCAGTGTTTACTAATATAATCACTTCCGCCTTCCCTTCCTGCTGTCCTCTCCTATCCTTTCTACCGATCCCGTCTTCGCTCCTTTTCCGTACCATAAACTCCTTCCTACTCCTTCGTGAATAATTGTATACTATAGTCAGTAAGTAGGGTAAATGTACCAATAGTGGTGCAATTTGTAGTGGTACCGATGTGTTTTAATGGATTTAAAGTGTCAGGAAGGACAATTTCTGAATATTTTAACACATAGCAATTGGAATATGTTTTATCTTCGCAATCACAACCATTTTTATCATGAAACACATCAAATTTACGAAAAAAATACATATTTTTGTGACTGCTTCGTTGTACCTATAATGGTGGTATGGTTCCTATAGTCGTCGTATTGTGTTCCTATAGTGGTGGTAAACAAAGATGCATCAAAAACGGCGTATAATACCAATGAAACTTAGTTTTGAAGCTGTTTTCGTATGAATTGCAAGGATTACTGCCATAATATTGGTTTCTTGCGTAATTTGATCGTAAAAAAATGTATAAATTTGATCGATGAAACTATTGACTAAAGTACTGCCTCACACCTGTCGTCAACCTACACCCGGAAGAGTGTGCTTGATTTGAAGTCAATTTTTCGTTCAGCCATATAAGCGAATTTTGGCCTGTTTTTGGTAAATTACCTACATAAAACTCATTTATGTTGCTTATTTTAGTGAAAACAGTACCACATGTCAAAAATGTCCTCGAAAAAATCTAAAACGACCTGTTTTTATTGATTTTATAACTATAACCACTATAGGAACATGCCTGTTTTGTGTACCTATAATGGCACTATGGCAAAAAAACACTTAAAAATGTATAAATAAGGTCAAAAGGCAAATAATTTCAGTAAAACAATAACATTTCATAACAGTTATGTTGAAAAACTAGTAATTGCGTGGTTATGTGGTCATTTAGAACGTTAACAGAAAAATGAGTTTCGTTATGAAATCCTAAGGATTTTGGAAAAATGTTGACACATTTAACAAAATTATGGATTTTTCGGTCACTAAATAACGGAATGGCCCCATTTAACTTTTACACCCTTTGTAAAAGGCTAAAGAACATTTCACACTAACGTAAATAACTTAATTACTTGTATTTTGCCTTATGAACCGCATTTTAGTGCAATACCACCACTATTGGTACTACCACCACTATAGGTACATTTACCCTACTATTGCTGTAACCCAACGTGGCCGAGCAATTAATAAAATAAAAATAAATAAATAAATAAATAAACCCATGCTGTTTAGGGCTAATAGCTGAACTACAACTATGAAGTATGGTTGGAAGGATACATAGCTCAAAAGTTTTGGCTGTGGCGCAAGTTTGGGTTATCCCACGATAATTAGAAACAATGCTACGGCATCCCTTTTTGTGTACCGGAAAAAGCCAACAGGATTTCCAAAGAGCAGGAAAAACCCCAAGAGAAAGTGAAAGGTTGAAAATTTTAGCAAGGTGTGGAGCAAGCACGTCCATACAGTTTATTAAAACAGAGGCAGGAATGTCATCTGGACCAGGAGTAAAAGAACGTTTCAACCCAAATAACACCTGTACAACTGTTTCAGAGCTAACCGAAATATCGGAGAGATTAATTAAGTTCTCTGGCGTGTAGAGTAGTCCACCCTCAATAAGGTTAGGGTCACTAACCGGTGGCTCAAACATTTGGGAAAAATGTGCAGAGAATAGCTCACAGATCTCAACAGGCGTAGAGGCAGTTCGAGAATCAAGTACCATTTCATTAGGTAACGTATTGCACCCTCTTCGAATCCTAACAAATTGCCAGAAGGATGCTGGATCAGAACGGAAACGCGATTGCAGTCTACTCGAATAGGCCTCAAAACGAGCCCTGTTGTATAGTCGATGCGCAGAGGCAGCGTACTTAAATAAACGAAGGTTGAAAGCAGATCGGTTCAGACGATACCTCCTAAGATATTTCATTCTATCCTTTTTCAGGTTGCGAAGAGTACGATTGGACCAGGGAGGATTAGGAGGGGAACGAAAAATAGGATTTTTAGTGGTATTTTTGGTGGCTTATTTGATTTATATAATTGGCATTGTTTGCATTTGGCTATCATTTCTTTTACATCTTTATCAATCCCTGGCCACGTATACTTTTGCTTGATCGTATTGACAGTCCGATGGAATCCTGCGTGCCCTGCCGTTGGTAAGGTATGAAAATCGTTCATTATTACCAGCTTTTTCGCTTTTTCACAATCCTTTACTACTTCAACCTTTTCGTTGAGTACGATGATTTCTGGCATTCCCTTCTCATTTAGGGTTTTTAATTGTTTCATAAATTGTTTAGTAATTTCATCATTTGTTTCTATCACCAAATATGTTTTATGTTTCAGTGCTTTCACATGGGCTTTAATCCTAACTATCATACCCCGTAGGTGAACGATAGTGTAAGATTTTGGTAAAATAATGTTATCTTTTGAAATAACAAGATCTTTTGCATCGTTACTAAACTGCAGCTTAATATAATTGGCTTTAGATACTGCTGAATTATTATTGTTTTGGCATGTATCGTTGCTGACAGCTTTCGACCTTGTTGTGATTAGTATTTCTTCCTGTGCACTCATGGTTTTTAGATCAGATAATGGTAATCTTGATAAGGTGTCGGCTATTACATTTTCATTCCCTTTCTTATAGCAAATAGTAAAGTTATACTCTTCCAACGCTAGCCTAAATTTGGTTAAACGGCTTGAGGGGTTGTTCATAGTAAAGAGATAGACTAGAGGTCTATGATCAGTAAAAATGTTGAAATGCCTTCCATAAAGATATGGACGATAATGGTTAACGGACCATACTATAGCCAACAATTCTTTTTCTATGGTTGCATAATTAAGCTCGGCTTTGTTAAGGGCTTTACTGGCAAACGAAATGGGTTTCCCGTTTTGGATACTTAGTACTGCACCTACTGCACTGTTAGAGGCATCGGTATGTAGAACAAAAGTATTGTTTTCACTGAAATCAGGGAAGTCTAAGACCGGAGTATTAACAAAATGTTCTTTAAGTGTGTCGAACGCGGTTTGACAAGTGGGAGTCCAATCAAATGGAATTCCTTTTCTTGTTAGCCGGTTTAATGGCATGCAAATAGCGGCAAAATTCTTTATGTGCTTTCTATAATAATTTGCGAAGGCTACAAAACGTTTCACTTCATCGGAGGATTTAGGGGGTTGCCAATCGTTGATGCATTTCAGTTTCTGTGGATCGGGTTTTATCCCTTCTGCGGAAATATAATGTCCCAGATATATTAATTCCTTCTTCAAAAAATGACATTTTTCCGGGTTTAATTTGAGGTTCACTTGCCGTAATCGCTCAAAGACATCCAATAAATTTTTATTATGTTCCTGTATGTTTTTTTCCAAATACGACGATATCGTCCAAGTAAATGAGACATTGTTCTGCGTTTAAGCCTGACATTGCCACTGTCATCATTCTCGAGAAAGTAGAAGGACTTATTTTTAGTCCCATTGGCAATCTTGTCATCTGATACTGACCAGTTGGGGTAGTAAAGGCGGTAATTGGTCGATCTTCTTTTCTTAATTTGCATTGATAGTACCCTTGAGATAAATCTAGATGTGAAAAATATTTAGATCCTGATAAGGTACAGTATCGGACAGAAAAATAGGGCATTGGTTTTTTAACGCACCGTGCACCCGTTGGGCCAAGTTTATGTGTGGTTTGTATGTGTTTGTGTTTGTGTGTGTGTGTATGTGTGTGTATGTGTGTTTGTGTGTGTGTGTGTGTATGTGTGTGTGCATGTGTGTGTGTGTGTGTGTGTGTGTGTGTGTGTGTGTGTGTGTGTGTGTGTGTGTGTGTGTGTGTGTGTGTGTGTGTGTGTGTGTGTGTGTGTGTGTGTGTGTGTGTGTGTGTGTGTGTGTGTGTGTGTGTGTGTGTGTGTGTGTGTGTGTGTGTGTGTGTGTGTGTGTGTGTGTGTGTGTGTGTGTGTGTGTGTGTGTGTGTGTGTGTGTGTGTGTGTGTGTGTGTGTGTGTGGATGTATGTTTGAATGTGTATTGATGTGTGTGTATGTTTCACAAGTAGGTCGTTTCGGATAGATTTGTAAGTAGTTTTTTTGTGTTTTGGGTTAGGTTTTTGGTGTGATAAGCAGGACCGCCCTCGCGATCAGTGTGTTTTCGATATATTAACAATGTTACGGTCTTCTTTCGCCGTGGTCTTCTGAGGACGTCCGGTTGACTTGCGCGTTTCGGTTGTCCAAGCGCGTTTCAGTTGTCTAAGCACGTTTCGGTTGTCCGAAGCGCGTTTGCCACAAAAGTGCGCGATCGTTCCATTACGAACTCGATCCTTTTGCGCTTAATGCCAGCAGCAGCCATTCGCTTTTACATATGGCGCTGATGATCGGTACAACGTTTACCTCGACCCATTGTTACTAACATTGCTTGCTTGGACCGTCAAGAACGCGCTGGTTAAAAACTTGGACACGGCTGATCCCGTGCTCTGCCTGCGTTCTACTTCTATATGCGATGAATTACATCGTTTTGGAGCAGCGAAAACATCGCATGGATAAAACTATCAACGAGTACGCGAGTAAGCGTCTTCCCTTCAAAATCGAGAAAAGAATACTGCCGCGCTCATGAAACAAAACGCCCATTGAAAAGAATAACTGCGCGCCAGCTCAATGCACGCACAAAGTTTACCATTCGCACACAACGTGCAACGCAGAGATGCACGAAGGCCTTTCAATGGCGTGCAAAACACCTGTGAGGGAATGCCGAGTTCATTGCTATTGTGCGCGTGTCCATTTCGCACCGGTGTCGCATTCACATTCATGAAACAGCACACCTGCGTTTTCGTCCGAGGAACAAGCGCTGCTGTCGATGCAAACTTTAGTTTTTATCCAAGTGTAAACGCACAATGTTTCACATGATAACACACATAATAAGAATAATTTCAACGCAATATGACATCATGGCAAGCTATGTTTTTCAGACACAAACCCGCGCACTTGCTAATACACATTAAAAAGCACACTCTCTTTCTACTACTACACACACACACATATGCACACACACACACACATACACACACACACACACACACACACACTCACACACACATACACACACACATACACACACACATACACACATACACACACACAAACACAAGTAACGTGGCAAAACAAGTGCACGGTGCATTGAAAAAAAAGGGTCCTATCTTAATGTCCGATACTGTATCTATGACTTCATCAATATTCGGTAAAGGGAATTTATCATCTTGCAATACATTGTTTACTTTGCGATAATCGATTACAAGCCTCCATTTCCTTTTATCAGCATTAGCCTTTTTGGGAACCAATAAAATTGGACTGTTCCATTCTGACTGTGTGGCTTCAATTGTTTTATTTTTTAACATTTTACGGATTTGGTTATCAACTTCTTTTTGTGCATACGGTAACCTGTATGGTTTTGAATATATAGGCATAGTATTATTTTTTTATTTTTAAAGACGCTTCATAAACTGTAGTGGTACTTAGTTTATCATTTTGCAAACAGAATATGTCATTATATTTGAGACAAATCTTGGCAATAACTTCCTTTTCATCTTCGTGTAGATGTGATAAATCAAGTTCCTTCAACATTTGATTAGCATGATCAATATTATGTTGCGGAGTTTTAATTTCCAAGATGTTGAAATCTGAAGCGGGTGTAATAGTTGGTTGTAGTTTGGTTATTGTTACTGACTTATTTTGAAAATTTGCTATGCGTATTGGTAATTTACCATTTTTTGGATTCGCTATTGTGTTAGCTATGTACACATTTGGTTGAATTTTTTCATTAAGCACTACACAAGTATCAGTGTGTGTAGTATCGATAAAGGTAACAAATTCTGTTCTGGGTGGGATTATAAAACATGTTTGTTTATGGTTGGCATTACAAGTCAAACTCATATTTTCAAAATTTATATTAGCTTTATGTTTTCTCAAAAAGTTAGCTCCTATTAATCCTACAATGTGGCATGGAAGTGTATCTACGACATGAAATATGATTGGAAAATTTTGCGTGTTAGCATAAATGCTTGTTTAAATGCACCCTAAAGATTTAGTAGTTCCGTTGATACCGTGAATACTTATTGTATAAGTTTTATCTATGACGGCTTGCTTGGGAACATAGTTTGAATTTAATATGCAACATGTAGCTCCGGTATCAATCACTAGATCGCGATTAATTCCTAATAAACAAAACTTGGCCTTAACGCCCGTATCAAATTGTAATTTAACGAAATAAATTAATTATTTCATCATGCTCTTCATTTGAGTTTGGAACTGCATCGTGAAAATCTTCCAAATAATTAGCATTTCCCAAATGTACTCTATTGTTGTTATTGCTTCGCTCAGTTGATGTTGCGCTTGGCATTCGCTGTTGAAAGTGGCTGTTCGAATAATTTCTGCTCCTATATCCACGTTGATTGTTATTTGTAATATTTCGTGGCTAGTTTTCATAACCTTGATTACTAGAATACCGCTGGTATGGTCTACCTCTATATGCTGGGTTATACGATTGCCTAGGGTAGTATGAGTTTTGGGGGCGTCTCGCATAGCGTTGCGATGGACGCGGGGTTTGATACCAAAGAGCTGTTGATCGCTCTGCAATCGGTTCACATTCTAAAGCATCTGATATGGCTTTGCAATGTGTAAGCGGATTGCGTGCTTGCAAGAAAAATCTTGTGTTAGCTTCATTCAAACCTTGCGTAAAGGCGCGTACTATAATTGGATTAACAATGCTATGTGCGGCAAATTCCGTAGAAAAAGTTCCTACAGCTACATGAGCTGCGGATAATTTAGCTGCCATTTTTTCTAACTCCTTCCCAAATTCGGAAATAGTTTTTGAGCCTTGTTTCAGCGCGGTTAATTCTTTTTCTACAGCTAGCGGCGTTAAGTGCACGCTGAATCGTGTACGAAGAAGACTGAAAGCTTCTTTTACATTGCATGCTGTGTCTATGACTCCATGAGCATTACCAATCAATGTGGTTTTCATAAATTTAACGATGTCCACTTCAGGCACTTTTTCAGCATAATCTAAAAGTAGTTCAACACTTTCAATATATGGATTTAATAGCGTATTGGTACCATCGAAAGGTTTGACCAGTTTTAGTGCTAAACTAATATCCAACTTGGCTGCCATTGTGCAAGGTTCACTGCAGGTTACTTTTGTAATGGTTTCGTTTATAATGGTTTTATTTGCAGGGATACCAGTAGTTTTATTTGTATTGGTTTTAATCGCAGGGGTACTATTAGTTTTATTCCTAGTAGTTCTAGTTACAGGGGTGCTAGTAGCTGGTAATGATTTTTTTTTTTCATTTAGCGGGAAAATTAAATTTAACAATATGCGTAAGAGTATGAACTAGTAGCAGGTATACAGGAACTTAAAAAATGTAATAGTTATTCAGACACCATTTGGAAAGGAAATATTATTAATAAGATAACAGGTAAATCACTTTATCTGACACTTTACATGAATGCACTTTATATGATAAGGACAAAAATTGTATTATTATATATATATATATATATATATATATATATATATATATATATATATATATATATATATATATATATATATATATATATATATATATATATATATATATATATATATATATATATATATATATATATTTTACAGTCGTTGCCGGTAAATTTTGACTCTTACTCACCTATTTTTGTCTCGAAGGCACCAATTTTTGACAGCGTTTCACGATTTTTGCCTCGAAGGCATCAATTTTTGACAGTGCGCATCAATTTTTGCCTAGAAGGCATCAATTTTTGACTGTGAGTCAATCGCTTTATTTACAAAATTTTACGTAATTTCTGAAACTGTGTGTTCTGAAATGATTGAAATTAAGTTAAATAGTGAATAATTGTATTGATAGAATTTAAAATAAAACAATTGTTTTGCCAATTTTGGCAGTTTCAATGGAGTGAAACAATTGGCACGTATTTTCAGCTGTAAACAAAAACTTTAGTATCTCTAAAATTTCATAATTTTTTCTCAAGAAACAATCAATTTACACAGTTTTTGTATTTTTTTATGAGTTGTGGAATAACAATTGTAAAAAATCTGCTTAAATACCTTGTAAAATTGTCATTATTCCTACAAGAGTCAAAAATTGATGACTTACAGACAAAAATAGGTGCGTTAGAGTCAAAAATTGATGCGCACTGTCAAAAATTGATGCCTTAGAGGCAAACATTCTTGCGCACTGTCAAAAATTGATGCCTTAGAGCCAAAATTTGGTGGCAACGACTGTATTATATATATATTTTTTTTTTATTTATTTATTTTTTATTTTTTTTACGCACTGTTAACACTTATATCGCATGGTGAAAAAAAAACATATGATGAAAAATATTTCAATTTATTATTATTATTATTATTATTATGTTTTTTTTTTTTTTTTTTTTTAGAATTGTGAAAACCCAAAAAACTGATAAGAACTCATCACGTTCGAACGATTTAATTAAGCCCGATTATAGTGTCGATTATCTGATTCAAACGGAAAAGTATCAAACAAAACCGCGCTACACGAACTGAAACAAAATCGGTATTATACAAGCTTGTTAGAGACTTCTTTCGTTGACTCGAGACATTGCTGCCAAATTGATCTCAAATGGGTTTGTTAGTTGAAACAAACTGCATCGCGGAACGCAGGAAGTATCGTACCAATTTATAATTATTTATACGTGTGGCGTATCATTGTTCTTAAAATATTTTTGGCAATGCCATGCAAAGTAGCGTTTTTGATGCGTTTCTCAAATTTCTGTGCATTTTGTTATTTCCACCCTTTTTAAGTAAATAATTACAAAAAATCCATTCTGAATGTAATTACATATTTTTTAACCAAACGTATTGCATGTATTTAGTAGTTAAACCGTAAAACAAAACGCTTTCCGTAGTTTTAACCTAACGGAAAGCTGTTGGACAAAAAACGGTCTCCGTTTGAGTCAGGTAATGCAAATGACCTTCGTTCAGTTCAATATATCAAACCAGAAACAAATCGAGTTCTCTAACACGGATCATAATAGAAAATTAGCATTTTTGATACTTTTTCTCAAGCAGTTGAGTCACATAATCGGCACTTATATGAGATTATCACGAAGGATCACGAGGCTCCAACTTACTATCAAAAACAACCAATGCAAAGGGTTAACGTGGATAGGAATGCTGTAACTGCACTAACACTTTGACTTTTTTTTTCACTTTACCTAACACTTCTTCCTCTTTTTTTTTTTCAAACACGATTTATGATTTAATACGATTAAAATATTTTGAAATAAATAATGTACAGTTTAAAAAAAATAAATAGCAAAACTAAATAAAACATCCTATCTAGCTTAAGTTACAAAATCACAATTATATTTTTTTTTTTGTGGCACTTACTTGTGGGGGTATCACGTACCTTTTATTGCGTATAGGTTATGCGTCTGCAGCTGGCTCGAAGTGGTTCATCAGCGCGATGGCGGCGCTAGACGTGCTGGTGTGGCTCTCTCGTTCAACGCGCTGGCGCAGCTTGCTCTCGATGTAACGCGTTCTGTTGCTCGGCGCGATGATGCTCTCGGATGCTGGATTTCTTCTTCGCTCGGTGCAAGGATGTTCTCGGATGTTGTATTTTCGTTATTAGCACGCTTTTGGAGCACGGTGCCTTGATGTCACTTTTTTTTTCGATCGTTGCGATGGCGAAGTTCGATGCCCTGACGTCCCGTGTTCCGTTGGTTAGTGCGATGGTGGTCGGCACGCTGCTGTATCTGTATTTAGTTACAGGTGCTGCTCGTTGTGCTGATTTGGTTTGTCGGTCAGCTCAGATAATTCTCTTCTGATTTGGTGATTTTTTCTGGCGTTACCCAATGGTAATGGTGATGCTCGGTTTTGGGTGTCGTATGTCGTCACGCAATACGAAGGTGAGGCTTGTACGCTTGTATTGCACGTATTGCTCTGTGCATTAATATAGCTATTTTACGTAGCTTTTTCGTTTCGTGTAGCAATGCGTGATTATTTGGTAGAGTCGACCAAATTTGCAACTATTATTCACTGCACTTTTTTATATTGTATAGCACGGTACGAAGCACACTTTGAGTTGGCAGGATCGCCATGTTATATTAAGACACCACTTTTCGAGAAACGGTATTTTATTGTACTTGTTACCGCTATCACGTTACAACAGAAGAGAAGAGCGATACCCACCACGTGCACACTTATATATCCTGTAGTGAGTGCCCCGCTTGGGCACTCCCTAGCTAATGAGTGTTTTATACTTAACGAAAACTACTTACAGTGCTACCTAAATTATGTCGACACAACACAACGACGACACAACAAAAAACAACTTAGGGCGTAGGGGCGTCAAGGGGGAAAGGAACCAACAAACCATGTTCCAGAACGCAACATTGGTGCCGTGACTAGGATGGTCTAATATTTGCGGTTTGGATTGACTGGTTAAAGTGAAGAACTTTAGCGAGCGTTGGTGGATTTCTGAATAAGAAAAAATCGCGAAAGCGTGCGAAATCATTGTGCTAGTGGGTGTTCTTTGCGTGTGTATGCATTTTGTGTCGCGTATTAGAAATGTCGGTTAGTGAAGATTTTGCCGGTTTCTCTGACGCGTCGGGTTCGAACAATACAATGCAACACACAAGCAGAGCAACTAGATATGATTATCCTAAAGCGCTAGCGCAACCGAGTCGTGCAATCGTTGACAAGAATCGACACGTTTTTGGCGCAGTACAAAGAGAGTGATTTCCCAGAATTGACGCCTCGTCTCGATCTATTGAACGAGCGTTGGGGGGAGTTTCAGGTTTTGGCTCGAAATATTCGCGCAAAAGATGACAGTGAAGATAACGATGTGCTTTATGGTGAGATCGAAGACAAAGTCATGCTATTGAACGGAAAATTATTGGGAAAGTTGCGGGCTGGAGCGGAGATACCGAGTGTGAAACAGGAACGCGTGTGCGATGATTATAATAGTGTTCGTTTGCCTGAGTTTTCAATCAGTTCCGGAAAATATGACGAATGGCTCCCGTATCACGACATGTTTGTTGTTACTGTTGATGAGAATGAGAAATTGTCGCAGGTTGAAAAGATGCTTTATTTGAAGAATTCTCTGAAAGGTGAAGCGCTGAAAGTGATGGATACTTTGCAAGCCTGCAATGCGAATTATGACGTGGCTTGGGATGCTTTGAAAAAGCGTTATTCTAACGAATATATTTTGAAAAAGCGTCATGTTAACGCGATGCTACAATGGCCACGGATGAAAGTCATGAACACGGTGGGTATTCATGGACTTATCGATTATTTCGAAAGGAACTTAAAAATGCTAAAGCAGTTAGGTGAAGTGACCGAACAGTCGGGATGTTTGATTATTCAGATAATCATTTCAAAGTTGGACGAAAGCACCCAACAAAAGTGGGAAAGGCACGTTGAAGAAAGTGAGCAAAAAACGGTGACGGATTTGTTAAACTTTTTGCGCACACAGACGCGCATAATGGACGCGTTTGCTGTGGATAGGCCAATGGCGGCTGGCAAATCTACAGGTGAACGTCGTGTTGCGTCGAATGTGGCTGCAGAAGCAAAGTGCGCAAAATGTGATGGATCGCACATGGTGGAAAATTGTGACTCGTTTCGTAGTTTAACGTTACCGCGTCGTCGTGAAGTGGTTGAAGTTAAGAAGCTTTGCCTCAATTGTTTAAGGCAAGGGCATTTTCAAGCAAAGTGTTGGTCACGTGCGCGATGCAATATTTGCAATCGTAAGCATCACTCCCTTCTGCATGGTGAAAGCGTAAGTGAAACGATCGGTCCGTCGGTTCGTGAAGAAATTCCATCTACCAGTAGCACGCAAAATGTGGTGGTGAACGCATCATCGAACAGAGAGTGCACTTCTGTGTTATTGTCAACGGCGATAGTGAGTGTGCGTGCATGTGGTAACAAATGGTTGTCGGCAAGAGCATTGATCGATAGTGGGTCTCAAGTGAATCTGATGACAAAGGGCTTGGCTGCGCGGCTTAAGTTACCGCAGTACGAAAGTAAAACGGCATTATAGGGAGTTGGACATTCTTTAGTGGACATAACGACGTCGGTAACGACTGTCATACGTTCCAAAAGTTGTAACTATCAAGAACGTATGCAGTTTCTAGTGTTACCGAGAATTTATAGCTACAGGACGGTAACTGGAAACCAAATTAGCAGGCAGAATCTCCCGATGAATTTTGTGCTCGCGGATCCTAATTTCGATAGTGATGCTGAAGTGGATTTATTGTTGGGCTCCAAATTTTACGCGACTTTTTTGAAACCGGACAACCGTGGTAAAATTAGGCTCGAGCTACCAGCGCTCCCAACATAAATTAGCACTGTTTTTGGATGGGTTGCAACTGGGAAAGTTCCGCTGGCTTCTGAAGGTAACAATTATGTTACTTGTGGCACGTTTACTAGATTGGACGATGTAATTGAGCGGTTTGGGGTTATCGAGGAAATACGTAAGCCGCTGCAGCATAGTCAGGAAGAAAAGGATTGCGAGGCACATTTTGTGCAAACTCATCAGTGGGATAGTGAAGGGAGATATATAGTGAAGCTGCCGTTTAAGCGTAATTTACAGAACCAATTGGGACCGTCTGGTGCGATAGCGAGAAAACGGTTCTTGCAGTTAGAACGACTGTAGTGAACTAGGATGTAATGAATTTACTGCAGATAATTATAGCGGATGTTATACTAATAATTGTGTCTTTGCTATTCTAATCTAATTCTAATTTGCTAAGTCTAATAGTGTCGGGTGTCGATCCTATGCTACACGACGTTTCAGTCGGGACCCATGGTTGAAACAAACGTATACGGCAGTTATAAACGACTACATCGACAAAGGGATGTTAGTCAAGGTGGCTGTGATCCCTGATTGTGAGGAAGCTCATGGGCATTATTTCTCATCGCATCATCCGGTAATCAAGGCGTCCAGTACTAGTACAAAGGTACGACCTGTGTTTGATGGATCGGCCTCTACCGACGGTGGTAGGTCTCTTAATGATTTGTTAATGACTGGACCTGTGCTATAACCATTCAGGAGAACTTGTTGGCGTTGTTGCTGAAATTTCGGATGAGGAGCGTGGTATTAGTGGCAGACATAAAACAGATGTATTTGCAAGTCAAGGTGCATCCCGACGACACTCGTTTTCAACGTGTATTGTGGTGAGGCTCATCTGTTGAGTCCTTCGAAGTCTACGAGTTGCAGCGTGTCACATGTGGGCTTGCCCCGTCTTCCTTTCTGGCCATTCGAGTACTGCAACAATTGGTAATTGATGAAGGGGAAAATTTTTCCTTGGAGAGACAGGCGTTGTTAGAGCACTTCTATGTCGAAGACTACATTGGTGGTGCCTCTAGCGAAGAAGAAACAGTTAGGTTGCAAGCTGAGCTGACGCTATTGTTGAGACAGGGCGGATTTAATCTAATTAAATGGAAGTCTAACAAACCAGATGTTTTATCTAGCGTTTCAGCGGAAGACAGAGCAAAATCAAACGTAAAAATGTTTGAAGTTTCAGAGGAGCCACTAAAAACTCTAGGTATTGCGTGGCTACCAGAATCGGACCAACTGTACATAGACTCGAACATTCAGATGAACAACGAGAGCTGGTCCCGTAGAAAGGTTCACTCTTTGGTAGCACGTATATACGACCTTTTGGGGCTGGTCGCTCCTGTGACATCTTGGGCCAAGATAAATATGCAATCGTTGTGGTTGGCAACTAATTACTGGGATGAAGAAATGCCGACTGTCATGCAAGAACAATGCAAACTTCCTTGCATGAGTTCCAGTGTTGGTGCAACCGTAATGCTTTATCCCTATGCACACATAAATGTGAAGTCATCACTTTCAGTCGTTCTCGCTGCCCATCATTGTATGAATATGCGCTTGATGGACAGTCCTTGGTGCGATAACTATGTGTTAAGGATCTAGGTGTTTTGCTCGATACAAAACTATCATTTAAGGATCAGCTGGATCACGTAGTAGCCACCAGCAATAGAATGCTAGGACTAGTTATCAATATGACTCGCGAGCTTAACGATATACCTTGCACCAAGGCGCTCTATTGCTCACTTATCCGGTCGTTGATGGAATATGCAAATATCGTATGGTGGCCAACTGCAGCGCGTCCGTTAGCTCGATTGGAATCAATCCAGCGCAAAATTTCACGATTTGCACTTCGCTCATGGAACCAAAGGCTCGATTACCGGACTAGGTGTTTACTACTCGGGCTACCCACCCTAAGTGAGCGAATACGAAAAGCCAGGTTGTCGTTCATCACGGGACTTCTCGACGGCCGTATTGACTCTCCGTCACTACTGGCTGCCATCAACCTGTACGTTCCGGCCAGGCCGCTCCGGACTCGGGCAATGTTGGCCCTCGACGACCGTAGAACGCAATTTGGCTCCTCTGACCCGTTCATACTTATGTGCCGTGCTTTCAACGCAGTCAGCGACGCTTTTGAGCCGAGGATTTTGCCAACTGAGTTTAATGATCGTGTTTCTGTGTTAAATTTGGTTCCATAGTGCACATTTTTATGTTTTATGTTATTGTAAACCAATGTAAAGAACTCATTGTAAAACATTGCTAAAATGGTTCGAGAGGGCATTATTGTCCATCGATAGACAAATAAACATAAACATAAACAATGGTATGCTTTTCATTCACAACTCGTGTTGCTGAAGGAGGTTACGTTTTCGCGCCATGCTGTTGTGCATAATCCTGTTGCTGTTCAACTACATTGCTTTTCGGATGCATCCGAAGCGGCTTATGGGACATGCGTGTATGTTAGAACGATTGGTAGCAGCGGGGAAGTGGTAGTGGAGTTGCTTGCTGCAAAGTCTGGTCCTGCGCCGCTGAAAAGAGTCAGTTTGGCCCGGTTAGAACTTTGTGGAGCGTTACTGGCAGCAAGGTTGCAGAAGGTGGTACGCCAAGCGTCGAGACTTCCAGACGTGGAAACCTTTATGCGGAGTGATGCGACAATCATGCTGCATTGGATTCGACCACCATCCCATTCTTGGGCTACGTACGTAGCGAACAGGGTATCCGAGATTCAGGAATTGACGCATGGCTACAAATGGATGCACGTGAAGGGCGTTGACAATCCTGCCGATATTGTATCGCGTGGATCTATGCCGAACGATCTGTTAGCATCGAAGCTGTGGTTCCATGGTCCCGGGTGGTTACAACTATCGGAGGAAGAATGGAAGAAAAATGCCAGCGGTGTGTTGGCAATTCCTGAAGAGGAGTTATTGGAACGAAGGAAGAGCTCATTGGTGGCCGCAGTAAGTAGCGAGAGCGATGATTGGTGTGATAGATTTTTCAACTATGACAAATTACTGCGGATCACTGCGTATTGTATGAGATTTATTCGTTGTTGCAAACGAAAGCTGGATCCTAAACACAAAGGTGTTTTGTTGGTGATCGAGCTCCTTTATCTCAGCCGTCTGCTCAGTTATCTGCTGGACAAACGGTACGTCCCAAATCATCACTGAAGACATTAAGAGCCTTTTTGGACGGTGATGGTTTACTCCGAGTTGGTGGCCGCTTGCATCGCGCTAAAGCCATGCAAGTTTGTAGCAGATTTCCGTTGGCGCTACCCAAGAAGTCACGATTTACTAGGCTAATGGCAGAATATTATCATCAATTGGCACTTCATGGTGGGCCAACTGCAACATTGAGCGCACTCAGGAGAGAATTTTGGCCAATTCAAGGACGATCTTTGGTCAATAGTGTTTGCAGAGGCTGTCTGGTATGCTTCAGGATGAATCCCGCGTTAGTTCAACAACCACCAGGACAGCTACCCGTGTCTCGTGCTACGCCATCTCGACCATTTTCGATCGTAGGGGTTGATTTCTGTGGACCCATTTACTCGAAGCCGGTACATCGCCGAGCAGCAGCTGAAAAAGCATAAATTTCAATCTTTGTGTGTTTTTCAGTAAAGGCTGTTCACATCGAGCTTGTGGATTCTCTATCAACTCATGCATTTCTAGCGGCGTTTCGTCGGTTTGTGGCAAGACGTGGTTTGCCCAGCGAGGTCTATTTCGACAACGGTCTCAACTTCCAAGGAGCGAGTAAGGTGATCGATGACTTCTACACGTTGATGAACAGCGATTCGGCGGTGGAGGATATATCGAGGTATGCTGTTGGCCTTTCTTCGCCGGGGCATTTTCTAATCTGGGCTCCGATGAACGCTCTACCGGAGCCTGACGTGGGTGATGTACCAATCAATAGATTGAAGCGGTATGAGGAATTGCGTAGAGTAGTACAGAATCATTGGGCGCGTTGGCGTAGGGAATATTTTAGTGAACTACATAACGAACATCAACGCGGCAAAGCAGTAGTAGAGCTAAAAGTAGGACAAATGGTCCTGTTGAAAGAGGATGGGAAGACTCCTCACCATTGGCCAATGGGACGGATTGCTGAAGTATTTCCTGGCCCAGATGGCGTAGTGAGAGTCGTTAGTATCAGGACTAGGAACGTCTTGTATAAGAGGCCAGCGAATCGAATTAGTCTTCGTCCGTTTGAGAGAGTGAATTAGATATCATAAAGGCATTTTGTGAAGTAATGGACAGAGGTAAATTTGGTAAATTTAGGTGGCCGCTATGTTGGAATGTAAGGGTTATGAAACGGTCATGTTGAATTGTTTGTGGTTGTTTTGTCAGTTGGGAAGTAAAGGTTAGGCCGCGGGGCCACGGGGCTTTCTCAAGCTGAGAAAACGTTCTCAAGCACTCATTTAAGTTTCTCAAGCACTCAAAACTTGTTCTCAGACTCAAGCCCGTGGCCGTCGTCAGTTTTTCTCACCCTGAGAGACTGATATAGACACTCAAGCTTTATTTAGAGCTTTAAATAGAAAAACAGTTTTTAATCGCATATTTTTTTAACGTTTTCAATTATAAACATTGAATACATTTTCCAAAGTGATTTCCGATAAACAAATAGCACAATTCTCCATATTTCAGTTAGCCGATCGCTGCATCGTCAACTTTCTCAAAGATTCTCAAAACCGATTTTGTTCCGATTCGACAAACGCTGAGAACGAGGTTTTCTCAAAAGCACTCATGAGTGCTTGAGAAAATGAGCGTTGAGAATCCCCATGGCCCCGCGGCCTTAAATGTATTTTCTGGCAGCACTGCCGATCGACAATTTCTTTGATCAAGTATGTGTGCGAATAAAGCGGCACTAGCGCATGAAACTCGATACGAGCCGGACGTGTTCTTTTACTTTGTCTCCTTTGGCGATCGACGACGACACAACAAAACATAACGTAGGGCGTAGGGGCGTCAAGGGGGAAAGGAACCAACAAACCATGTTCCAGAACGCAACAGGGATTTTATTACTATGCTGTTCTAACCGGATGTGTCAAAGATTAAACAATTTGATCTGTGAAATGTGATAATTTACTAATGGTTCTGTGATTATATAATTTTGTATAGCAGACATGCTACATGTTGTACCAAACAAAATAACACTTAGCTTTCTATTTCACTAGTATTCACAGTGCTCGTTAAACGGATATTCCCGGATAAAACTCGTTATGAGGGGTTCCACTGTATTTATACTATCCTGTCGCCGTCTTATTTCTAGTGGTGCATAACTATGTGGCAACCACGTCATGGCCTTAACCGTAGAGTTGGCAACCAGATTTACACACGTAAGTTGGCAACCGGCATACCCGGGTATTCCACACGTTTTGATGCAAAAAATTAACGATTTTCATAGGTAAACAATGCTTTCTATATTTTAATGCTGTAAGCAAGTAATGCCGACCATATATTCTCTTCTATTTCATTTATTCATTAAGTTTTTTTCATTTTAATATAAAAATAACGGTCATATTGAAATTTGGAATCGCTTGAATTTGACTCGAAAATAAGCACAATACGAAAAAAGGAAGAAGAGAAACGCCATTCTCCATACAAAATGTATGGAATACCCGGGTATGCTGGTTGCCAACTTACGTGGTAAAGTTAAAAAAAATTCAAAATAAAATACTTACAGGCTGTTTAAAATTACAACTTATGCACCAAAAAATCATAAATTAAAAGTTGATGGGCTACGGCAAATTTCAGGTCAATAAAAGCAATGAATCAAAAGTTATGGCAGTTTAAAGTTGAAAAAAATACCCGGGTATCCGGTTGCCAACTTAAAGGTTAACCGTAGAGTTGGCAACCAGATTTACACACGTAAGTTGGCAACCGGCATACCCGGGTATTCCACACGTTTTGATGCAAAAAATTAACGATTTTCATAGGTAAACAATGTTTTCTATATTTTAATGCTGTAAGCAAGTAATGCCGACCATATATTCTCTTCTATTTCATTTATTCATTAAGTTTTTTTTCATTTTAATATAAAAATAACGGTCATATTAAAATGTGGAATCGCTTGAATTTTACTCAAAAATAAGCACAATACGAAAAGAGGAAGAAGAGAAACGTCATTCTCCATACAGAATGTATGGAATACCCGGGTATGCTGGTTGCCAACTTACGTGGTAAAGTTAAAAAAAATTCAAAATAAAATACTTACAGACTGTTAAAAATTACAATTTATGCACCAAAAAATCAGAAATTAAAAGTTGGGAGGCTACGGTAAATTTCAGGTCAATAAAAGCAATGAATCAAAAGTTATTTCAGTTTAAAGTTTTAAAAAATACCCGGGTATCCGGTTGCCAACTTAAAGGTTAACACAGTCCGGAGCTCGCATCAACCGCTAATTCAAATCCATCGAGCACCCTAATTCGAACACACGATCGCACGACAACACCCAGACTTCTAATGACAGAAGAAAAGACGTCTTTCGGCGGTCTATCGGGTAACCAAAAGACCGCCGAAAGACGACTTAATAACACCATTTTAGACCGGTATGGAACCCACGTGCGATGTTTTTTTTGGTTCTATGTAAAACGATGATATTGAAAGTAAACAGTGTTGCCAAACAATTAAAAAAATACCGCTGTTTCTGTTCTTGAAGGCCTGTTCTCGCTCGGCTGTTCTTGATCGGCAACGCTGTTTTTCGATCTGTTTCTTTGCGCTTTTTTCTTTGACGTCATCGCAAGACGCTATACACTGTGTGCGCCATTTGCATTAGATATTTCTAGATTGCTGGTTGCTGCGAGATATTATAGGATTATCAGACTGCTTGTAGATTGGTTTCGAACCTGCCATTTTTCGTGAAGTTGTTCATTTCTCCGGCGTTGGTGTTACCGTAGCAATAGACGATGCCCAATCTCAGATTGCGCATATATTTATCTGTCAAACGGGTCGATTTGATATATTTATCTGTCAAAAAATGTTTAAATATCTCGGACATACAATCTTGAAAATTTATGCGCAATCTTGGAAAATTTATGCGCAATGCGCAAACAGTGGTTAACAAATCCTATCGGATATTTTAGTTAAACTGGAAAATATACAGGAGGAGCAAAAACGACAATCAGAAATGATGAACAACAAATTTGCTGCTATGGATCGACAAATTAAGTTAATACGATCAGAATTCAACATCGTGACTGATAAGCTGATTCCACGATCTGGATTTGTACATACAACACTTGCATAAAATGAAAACGATGAAAATTCTGATCCTTTCCAATGACGCAAATCTTGAAATGAGCGGAATTTTCGATGAATCTCTGCTGGCAATGGTATGTTCATCAACATTCCAGATAATTGTGCAAGTGTACAAGGAGAAAGTCTTTTTTTAAATCCAAATTTACCTTCAATCAAGCCTATCAAAAGTCGTTTTGTTACGCCTGTTCGAGCAGCTGCGCGAATCGTGAAGATTTGAACTGCGGATCGGATCACATCCGTGCCCGTTCATGTACACATCTCTATCGATCTTCAATTAATAAATAGAGGGCGAAAAGGCTTTTTCTCTCTCTTCATCACCAGCAATTTCTTACAACGGCTTCGGTAATTATTAGCAGCAAAAACCAAAGAAAGAAAAGGAAACTTTATCCGAAAATTATTCGCGACGAAACAACGCCTAAGTCAATTAAATACTGATCACTAACAATTTCAAAGTTCAAAGTTATTTAATAACAGTAATGGCGAATCAATTTTATGATGATCGCCGTACATTTGTTTCCGAAAGGCTTCATCCGTTCGTGCTGTTGCGTTGCAATCGAGGAATGTAACCTTTCCTTGCAGTTTGATCCCCTCGGTGGTGCATTTTAGACAGCCTGCGAACGAATCAAAGTTGGCAAGTCCTGTAAATTATATTTTTTTAATTAATATTTAATGATAAATGTTTTAAACAGTATTTTGTTTTTTTTACCTTTGATAAAGGCTCGAGCTGGTGAATGGGCAATTATAGCACGTATTTTAAAGTTCACCCTCCTATCGTCGACTTCTACTCCATTTTTCATTAAAAGATTTAAGTCTTCGACAAACGGTTTAAGAAAATGCTCAATACTAGCGGGTTTTGTAGTTGCACAATAAATTGAAACAACCATAACTGGAATTTTTGGTTTGTCATGGACTTGAATTAATATAGGCCAGAACTGTAGGTTATTACTTTTGAATAAGGGTAAACCATCTATATCGCACCGAACCCAGAGGAGTGTGTAACAGGCTACCGGTCGAGCAGGGCTCCCGGTAGGGCTCACGGTGCGGCTCGTGCGCGCGGCCCTATACTGCATTGTATTGTGTTTTGTATTATTTAATACGAGTAATAAATGTTCAAAATAGTTCAAACATAAAAACTATTTTTAGAATGCATGAGACGTTTACCGTCTGCTAAACGAAGCCTGTTTAGATTCCTCCTAGGTTAAGAGACTTATGCCGTGTAGAACCCTTGTCTTGTCATTGTACACTGCGTTCGTTATTTAAGTTTTAGTTTTAATTCAGTGATAAGGCCGCTTGTTTGGCCAATCACTTAATACAATAAACAACAACAACAACAACAACCCGTTTGGTGGTTGTTTAGATGATTTGAAGCACTTGGGATTCGGGTAACCTACGATAACATTTACGTGGATACGCGGATTCGGAGATACACGGTTTTCTAAATTTTACAGATTACATGTCAAATCGGTACAATTTGCTTCGGTAAAAAGTTGGGTAAAAACTGCATTTTTGCTAACAAATTGAAACCGCTTATAAGCCAGAAATGGGGCCCTTTCCGCTGTAAGTTCGTAGGTTGAAATTTCAACCTGTCAGCTGTTTGCATTGTCCCCGTGGACAATTCGAGCAGTTTTTCTCCGGTTCCTCAACCCGCTCTGCCCCACTTCGCCCATGTATCTTGAATTGCTTGCAAGATTTCATATTACCATCTCTTTTTAACACACGGATGAGTTTTTCTGCTTGGGTACCAACAACGATTTTCAATCCATATCATGAGGTATAAACACAGCTACCATGTATATACACAGTGGCCTACAAATGTATGCATGTATTGGTTGACATTGCAAGTGCGTCGGCGAAGGACAGACAAGTGTAAAGGAGCCGGTGTTTGAAAAACAAAGCAGAAGTGTATTAATCTATATTTTGTGCAGTTTTAGATCCAGATTATTTACGAGAGTACCATCAGCAATGGCTTCAAGATCATCCCAATATCGGAAGCGTCGTCGCTTTATGGAAGAAGTTGAGAGAGAAATAGACAATGAGATCAATAATATGGAGACTTCCTCACCTGTCATGGTGCCGGCATCGACGAGCAGGATGTTCAGTAAGTAACTAATATTGTGTTTTTAGAGTACTATTATACATGGAAAACAGAATTTTGTCGCAGTATATTGCCAATTGGTAATCAGCAGCTACGTTGATTCATATTCCGATCGCAATTTTAGGTTTTGCACCGCCATAGTTTCTGCATCGGTTCTGCACCGCCACCCACAATGGCAACATGAGGTTTTTTATGTTTAACCTTACTTAGGAAATCACGTCGTCGTTTTCTGGTTGGCAGTGTGAATCCAAATAATAAGTTTTTTTTAGCTTTTTAAATTGTTTTTTGTAAAAACAGACAGCCACTTGAATTTGCCAAACATCCATCGTGGGAGACATGATGATGTTTTGTTCTTTAACGATACATTAGTAGGACTTTCTTTCTAGCAGCAAAGCAACTTCCAAAGGCTACGTTGCTGTCTTCTTCAAACTAGACCGCTTCGGGTACCTCGGCAGCGCTGAGACCAACATCCGTGGCCACTGCAGCTTGCTTCTCATCGTTTATTGGCGATTCCGTATCATCTCCCTGAACCCTGCCTGTTGCTGCTGAAGCGCGCCGTGACCAGCCGCAATCTGCACTGACGCTGGTGGGGTTGGAGGAAGTCTGGCTCGAAGCTTCTCTCGTCGGTTAGCGTTGCGTCACTCGTTGCGGACGCGCCGAACAGTTTCAGGTTGCGTCTCTAAGATGGCCATCTCCTCTTCGTATTACTCAATGATCTGCGACGCCAGGGCAACTCGTTCATTGTCTCATGCTCCCTGTAGTTGAACCGTGATCCGCCTAGAAGCTTCGTAGATAAGGCTCCAGCTCTCAACCTCGCGACAGGTGAGGTTGGAGGGTGTCCGTCGAATCGAACCTGATCAACCATGGCCGACACGCTTCTGGATTTTGCAGCAAAGCGCGGGCACTCCAACAACACGTGTTCCTCGTCCTCCGAAACGCCGATGAACCACTGAGAGTCCGGGGACGGTCGTGAATCCTTTGCTAATAAGCATTCTCGTAAACAAAATCTGTCCTGACCTGTTTAAGCCTGTGCCTGGGCCAGATGGAAGGTCGTGTCTCCGTGTTAATGCCAGTCGCTGACGGAAGGTGCTAATTTCATTTCATTGTTAACTGACTTTTTGTGCCATATATATGTGTTTAATTTAACTAATGCTATGTTTTTCTCTTTTGTTTCTTTACAGACGAATTGCATAGTACTGATAGCAACTTAGGTGGGAATGTAGAGTGTAGCTTTAGCATAGATGTAGATACTAACAATACTAACAATGACAGCGCTGCAACTGTTGACGAAAATAATTTGGATGATATAGAAGATGAACAGGAAGAATGTGCTGAAGATTTGTATGATGCTTATAACTATTTGAATGATTTTCAAAGTTTAAAAGAAGCTTTGAGATATTTGGCAATAATGGGTCATCTTTCTCGCAACTTTCTTAACTTGCTTCTTGCAATTTTAAGAAAATTTGGTCATCCTGAACTTCCTAAAGATGGTCGTACTTTACTAAAAATTCCTAAAGTTAGCCAAGAGATTCAGCATATAGCAGGTGGACAAATGTGGTACTCAGGGATAGAAGTTGGCCTTCGAAATTATTTTAGGAATCATGTTCCAGAGGAAAATAAGTTTTCGTTACATATTTTTATTGATGGCCTTCCTCTCTTCAAAAGTAGTGCTACACAATTTTGGCCAATTCTTTTTAAAGTAAAAGAAATTCCCGATTGCCCGGTAATGATCGCAGGTGTATTTTGTGGTCAGAAAAAACCTACCGACTTAGAGCCTTATTTGCGACAGCTCGTAGATGAATTAAACAATTTGCAAGTAATAGGCATGCTGTTTGGAGAGAAAGTTGTAAAAATTTTTGCCAAGGCTTTTGTCACCGATACCCCTGCGCGGTCCTTTATAAAATCGGTAATGTACTTTCCGGGAAAACACGGGTGCACGAAGTGTACTGTCGTTGGAGAGTTTGTAAAACCGGAGCGCAAAGTAATATTTTGTTCACCACAACCTGCTCCACCACGTACAGATGAAAGTTTTCGACAAAGACACGATACAGAGCATCATAAACAAATTCGATCTCCTTTAGAAGAGATTGGTGGATTAGATATGATCAAAAGTTTTCCCACTTCTGATCGACTTCATCTTATCGATATTGGCAACACTCGTAAAATTTTGTACGGTCTTTTTCATCATAAATTTATAAGTTTTGTAATATGGTCTAGTGAACACAAGAAAAATGCCTCTCACTTTTTGATGAAAACGAAACTGCCTTCTGAAATACATCGACCATTTCGATCTCTTGACACTCTTCAGTATTGGAAAGCAACTGAATTTAGGTCTTTCCTACACTATATTAGCCCTGTTATATATAAACATTTTATGCACAGTGACGGCTTTAACCATTATTTGCTCTACTTTTGTGGCATAACTATTTTCTCATCGTCAGTATATAAAAATTTAAACCCGCTTGCAAAAAGAATGCTTCAACAATTTGTTGTTGATTTCCCACTGTACTATGGTCGCACCCATATGAGCAGCAATGTGCACAATCTTCTCCACGTATTTGATGACGTTGAAGAACTTGGTCCATTGGACGATTGGTCTTCTTATGATTATGAAAACTTTTTACAGTTTATTAAACGAGATGTTAAGACAGGTTCAAAATGTGTGGAACAAGTAGCGGGCAGATTCAAGTTATATGCCTCAATTAATGTACATCATGGTCCCAAAGAAAAGAAATATCCCTGTTTGACTATAGATACAGTCTAGTGAACTGAACATTCATAAACTAAATTCTTATTCACCATCTACTATGGTGACTCTTGACCTTAAGTCTATTACATGTATGTTAGTTGCCGTTAATTTACCCCCTCGTCCTCTTGTGTACTTTGATGTTGATGAATTTCAAGATTCTATGCCTCCATCTGTATTATTTTTTCCATTATTACACACTTTTCTTCCAAACTAACCATATTTTTTATCTTAAAATCATGATTGTGACTTGTTTTGTCTTAGTGTAAATTATAATGTTATTGATTTTTTCAAAGGTTTACGGGTTTATTTCAAAACTTTTGGTGGAGGGTATATCATAGTATGTATAATATTATGTTTTATATGTATATGTATTATGTAGTGGGTTTAGGTTGACAATGTATTACATCACATTTTGAAAGAGGGTATATCATAATAAAAGTATACACTAGTTTTCATTACAGAGTTAGCAGGGAAAGAAATTTGTTTAATCTACAGGAAACTTCATTGTAGTTTTTTTTAATGAACAGATCAGCACGAATTGTCGCATGTACATGCATTTAATAATAATTGTAACTGTTAGTGAAAAAACCCAAGAGATTCATTTCATGTTTGTTTATACTTTTTTATGTAAACACAATTATTTTTAGTAATTTGGACTTATTACTACGTTTAACGACAATGCCAATCTTTAAAACAAATTATCCAATCAACCTGTGTGTGAGTATTAGAACAGTTGATTGATCGTATGGTATCTTTTGATCATTCCGTACAAACACTAATCTCCAACATCTATTTTTTTTTTCTAATACTGCTCAACGTGTTTCGCATCCCATACGAGGATACATCGAGGAAAAGCTATCCCCTTACATGACACGACACGACGTGACTGCGCTTAATATGGCATTTCTTCCAGTCTCAACAGTTCCGCTTGTTTTTTAGATAAGAAGTAAGTTAACATTTATTGTTTCATTTCTTCATTTCTTTATTGATACATTTCAATTACTATATTCAGTAATAATGCAATCTTATCACTTTTTTACAGCTCTTTGGAACATTGCTCATAGAAAGGATTAATTTCGTAATTCTGTATAATGCATTTACACAACTCTAATAAGTGAGTATTATTTCATTTGAATTCTTTTTTGATAATCCAATTCTAATTAAATAGTTCATCTAGATTATAACAGAGCTTCCACTAATTTTAAGAACTATAATCTACTTATCTTCTACTATTTACACACTACTTGATCTCGGCTTATGGCGACTAGACTTATTTATGAATTTGTTTCGTTTTAAATTATCACTATGATTTAATTTAAGCTGCATCCAATCTTTTAATATCTTATCCGAACAATTTCCTCCTAATTCTTGAATAACTAGTACTATATTTTTATATTTACACAAAGGTATTTTATCTCCTACTTTTGCTCTTCCTGTCCACGAACATTGCAGTAAAATGTTAGGCCCTAGGATTAAATGAAGAGCGTTACAAGCACGTTGTTTAAAATCGCCCTCTGCAATATTTAGTTTCACCCATTGCACAAATTCATCTAGGTACTCTTTTTTTTCAGCTTCTCCTCCAGAGCATTCATCTCCTCAATTGTCTCTACAGTGCAAAAGGTTGGCGAAGGGGTTTTATCCGTGGGGCTCAAACAGGTGTTTTGATTCGCCAACAGTTGTTGCATCATCCCGGTCAGAACATCGAGCTTGTTGTTCATCACATCGTTCTGGACCTTTAGCTGAGCTACCATTCGGCGTAACATCATGCATTCTTTTGCCAAATCAGTTGGTACTGGCACGTTGTTGTTTTTGTCCTCCATCTAAAAAAGTTCGTTTTATATAGTTTCATAGAGTATTTAAACGTTTCCTATGAGTATTGTTTTACCTTGTGTATGCAAATCTATATCGACCAGTTAAGCTTTTTTTGTCAAACAATGAGAAGCTCTACACGAAGTGAAACTAGTGAACAATACAATCTCTTAAATTCTTTGAATTCAAACGTGACATTTCATTTGGCGCCGAAAGAAAATTGATATCACAACTACATACATAAATACCCTCGTACCTCACCAATACATTTATATCAAGGTCGGCGCGTGTACACACTCGCAAAAGCCTGTTCTCATATCCCCTAACTTTACCCTCAGTCCGAACAAAAACGTCCTCAGTTTTTCATATCCCAGGGTTCGGTGACACAAAATTAGGGAGTTGTATGCAATTTCGAGCACTTGTTTGTCGAGTGGGGTATAGCAGTTTTCGAGCAGCTATCTAAGAGAGTATAATATGCAGGTGGGCTTATCCTAAGGTGTATGAATTTAGAAGGCTGATTTATATCGCTTCTGCTTCTGAATGAAGATTTTAAGAGTGTTTTGAGTATTCGTCAAGCTTCCAGAAAGCTTGTTTGAACAAAAAATTTCACCCATCCTGTCAAAAAGTGATATTCCTATATGGTTATAAAAACATGCTATGAGACCACCTGGACTACATACACTTTGATTGAATGGGATGGCACCTTACCGGGCAAACAATGCGAGGGTTGGTGAGGTACCTCTCGCTCTAATTTCTCTAGTCTAGTCTAGTTGCCTCGCTTCCTCCTATAGCGATTCTGTCGAGCTGAGCTTTCACGTCCCTCACCACCGATCTCCTTCCTACCCCTCGCCTAAGATCGTCTGACTCCTCGCCTGACACCTTTCGTTGTGTTGGTGCTATGCGGCTGCTGTCACTGTAGAAGTCAAGTTGTGTGTGTAAAAAAACGTAAATAGTGTTGTTGGCTGATCAATTTTGGTAAGTTTTTTAATAATTAAGTTCTTAATTTTACATAAGTAAGTGCCATTTTAGCTAAAGTAAGTGGTAGAAGTCCTGCTCAATGCGTGCTGGCTCCGTCGGAAGCGGTACGCATATGTACCGGCGTCGGAAAGTGGTGTGATGAACAACACAGCATAAGACAACGGGTAAGTGTTATCCAGCGATTATCATGATAAAGAAACATTATTTTAATATAATATGGCCTCTTTTAACTTGCAGATATAATGCAGAAACGATATGGGCCTGCGGCAGGTGTTTGCGACTGTGCGCTGTGTATGATTGTGTATGATACGGTAAGTTGTAAGTGGGCCACGAAAGAAGAAGAAGATTGTTTGGTGAAGCTAGGGATTTGGATGCTAATCACGGTGTTTATTCCTTTTTTGCAGCCAATTTTCCTCTATCCTGGAACGTGGGCTTACGAGGAACCGTTCAAGAAGATCCTCCGGAAGCTGTACGGCGACGTGTCGGGCTCTACCAGCACAACACGCTAGAGGCCCAGCCGGCACCGGGTGCCCCGATTGCGCCGCCAGACGGTGTCGAGCACGCTCGTTAACAACGTTCGGGGCAGGAATTCAACCCTTCGGATCATTATCCTCTGCCTCACAATAGCTGCAGCAGCAACCGGACCGAACCGACCGCACTACTGATTGTGGTCAAATACTGATTGCGGTCCTGGCAGGAGAAAAAAACCCCACGAGTGAGTTCCTTCTAGATGCACAATCGCTACATCTAGATCTGTTGTCTCTAAACCAAATGTTTTATCTTTCTTCAGGTGTATCGAACAGGCTACTGACGGACCCCGTATAGGCCATTCATTCCCAACGGCCTAAGATGTTGTTAGTGTTCAGTGGTGTGCGCGACCGTCAAAGTGTTACCATTAAATATTTGAATTAACAAGATAACACTGTTATGGTGATGTCGTGTAGATGTGCGCAAGTGGGTTAACATTAGACTTAGGTACGCTTTAAGGCATAAATCGATATGCATAATTTTAAGTTAAGTGTTTTGACATGCCCGTGTGTGTCAAGCGGCGGAATAAGCGCTAAGCAAACTAAGCGGCCGCGTCGGGCCCCGTGGTCTTGAGGGGCCCCAAAAAAGGAACCCATCCCCCGCTCGCAAGTTAAAATGCTACTAAATCCTTCTTTAGTTTAGAATATTTCCCTGCTAGACGCTTAAACCAAGCCAACATTTGTGTGACTGCTTAGGGCCTCCACTCGTATGTGCGGCTTTTACACATCATTTAAGATAAATAAATCTAGATTATATTCTCATAAATCACTACGCATTTTTAAAGGGGGAATAAACATGATGACATATATTTAGTTTGTAAGAAGGTTCCTATGCACGTTCACTAGTTGATTTTGTCTGGATATTTCATTTCATTTCATTTCATTTCATTTCATTTATTTAATACAATATCCGCCATCAAGGCTAAATATAATAGACTTAAAACTAATTTAATGCTAACAAATAAACAAAATAATTCATGAAAAACTAAGCCTAACTAACCTAGTCTTGACCTAGCAAAAAAGAAAAGAAAAAAAAACAAGAGTAAAGCGTAGAGACTATCATAAACTTAACAAAAAAAAAAAAAGAGAGTAATAGAAAACTAAGGAGAATAATTAAAGGGAATTAGAAGAAAAAATACGGTTACGGAAAGAGTTAAGAGAGGAGAATCATCTCGCTCGTTTGAAATTGGCTTCATAACCGTTAATCGACATGGCGATCAAATGGCCACATCAGAAACGGCACGGAACGGCAACCACCAGCATAGCACAAATATTGCTTCAACACCAGAATTGATCGGCTCTCGCATCGTCAAGGTCACAGGTAAAACCAAATACACTACATATATATGTACCAATCGCCAATTCAAGATACAACTACAACCCTACCATATACCAGTACCAGCTGATGAGCTATCGCACACAAGCGAGCGGCGCGCGCAAATAAGAGGAAGGGGCCTGAAGGAAGAGAGGACAGGGGAAGGCACCGGGAGAGAGAGTGTGTGTGGTCAAAATTTTTGGCCATTTAAATTTTGTCCACCAACACCGTTGCATTTTGGAGCTTTTTTCTTGCCAGAAAGAGATAGCCATACACTTGACATACAGCTGTCTCGCTCATATGACACTTCCAAGGCTCGCAAGCTCTTTAATGCGAGGGCTCTGGAGCAGTGAACTTGTATGGCGTGCGAGCCCTCGCGCGCCCTCGCAAATCGCTGTCATTCGCACTGCGGGTTGGGATGAATGTAAACACCACCTTGTTGTGCCATTTTTCGAGCAGGTACTCGAATCTAATTCTAGCTTTGAGGTTAGAATAATCTAGACCAAGGTGTTATAAATGACAAGGTGAAGTTGTTTAGAGCAAAATGACATTTCTCGACTTGACATTTCTCTTCCGGGGGCTCCGGTATAAAAATCGGGGAGGGCTGGTGCGGGGTAATGAAATTTGTATGCAGAGAGTGACAGATGTCCCCCACAATGTCGCCCAGCAAAAGCGATAAAAATCAACCTTCTAAATACATTATCCTTGATCTAGACTGAAAATTGCAGGCTAGTTTTGTGTGCAGTTTTGTATGCAGTGTTTACATGATTTCAGCCTCCAACTGTCAAACTCCATACAAAAAACTGACTAGAATCGTGAAGGGCCCCAATATTTTTTTCAATCAAAAATGTGCTGTAACTCCAACACCCCAACCGGCCTTGCCGCTTGTTTTGAGAGGGTGCTTATGTCTTTTTCTTTTCTTTCGAATGTTTTATTACAATTGTGTACAGTTAATTTTTTTTGCATGTTGTGTAACAATATTTTGAAATTAACACTGAAATCATCTCTTTTAAAATGATACCAACCACTACAGGCAAAGAAATATAATTGGTTAACAGATCCCAAATAGCACGCTCGTACGTTATAGCTGATTTAGGGCTTATTGAATTAAAGGAGAGACACGTCTGTTCCGTTTGGAGCTCAGATCAAGACTGACTTAATTATATTTGAGTTCTATTTATATATATACAGGAAATTGATAATTCCAACAGGACTGTTTAACGAAAAATCGTTCCGATGTCGTACTTTGTGGCTGATTAAGAGATAGACGGTACTTTACGGAACTATGGAGCTTTTTAACAGGCACATGGTACTCTTTGGAACTTTGTGGCTGATTAGCACTATGTGTAGGGTTCATGATGGAACTTGAAGGCTTGTTAAGAAAGGGTACTGAACTTGGTGGAACTTTATAGCTTTTTAATGCATGACATCGGTACAAGGTGGCTCTTGTTAAAGTGTCAAAGACGGACGCCGGCAATAATCTCATTGCTGCTGAACAAATTAGATTCGTCAATTGAAGAATGAATCAGCCATACCGGCGAACTCGTTCGTTCCTGGGAACGTTCGCCGCGACGCTCATTTTCACTCATTTCATAGCCCTCTAGATCAAAAATCAGAAAACCGTATAGATTTTGTACTGGCCCACCTAGTGGTACAATCCTGTCCACTCATGAGCGACGAATGTTTCTCGTCGAACGAATTCGCCGGTACGGCTGAATATTGAGTGAAGTGATTGTGAATTATCAGTAAATTGTGTAAAATTTTGTGTAATTCATCAATACAAAGGATTTAAAAATATACATATCCCAAGTGCCACAAATCCACTAAACGACCACTAAACGGCTTCTAAACGACTCAAGTTCTCTACCTAAACGGAATATAGACAGACTTCGTTTAGCAGACGGCAAACGACTCATGCATTCTAAAACTAGCAAAAAAGCTGGTGGCGCTATCTGTTGGTGGGATACCCCAACCAGTTGAGCTTCATCGCTTGGAGGAGAGCTTTCTCATTTCCTCTGTACTGTTGTATGGTTTCGCTTTGAAGTTATGCATCGCTAGAACTAGAACGGCGATACAATTGTTTAAATACTAAACTCCAATGGAAACCATCAGCACTGAAGCAAGTGAGATTTGAGTAATGGTCGTTGGTGTAGATACCCACGTATCTGACCACACGACCATTTATATATATTTTTGCTCGGAAAGTTAGAAGGCTATATAGGTCATGATAAGATGAAACTTGCAGAAACACATTGGAAGAAAAAGATAGCAATATAATGATTAGTTTTAATACGCCATCTATTGATCAAACCAATGAAGCTGTGGAGCTTTCATTTTTTTTTATATGGATATTCAATTTTCCAGTCGTTTAAGCTTAATCTGTGGCGCTTGGGGTTGATACCCAAGTATCTGACCACACGACCATTCATATCGATTTTTGCTCAGAAAGATAGAAGGCTATATAGGTCATGATAAGATGAAACTTGTCGAAACACATTGCAAGAAAAGGATAGCAATATAATTATCAGTTTTAATACGCCATCTATTGATCAAACCAATGAAGCTGTGGAGCTTTCATTTTTTTTCTATGGCTATTCAATTTTACAGTCGTTTAAGCTTAATTTGTGGCGCCTGGGATGTGTTTAAACGAAACAAATCTTGTTGTTTATTTCATCAATGACGCTTGCTTGAAAATAAAATACAAAGAAAAATAATCCCTGGCATCGTGGCATAAGGAAGCTGCTTAGGCGCTGTTGGAAAGACCCACATAGTACTTTGATGCTGTTTATCTACTGCAAAAGGCGAATTAGAGCAGCGATCTTTAGCGTGCCAAAATGAGCTGCTTAAGCAATTCTGGCTATTTGGGTTAACACACTCATTCATACTTTTTTCATAGTGTTACTGCCGAATAGGAATGGGTGTTTTGGAGCGCACCAATGGCATCCACGGCTCCAGAGCCGAATCCACACCAACAGCTCTGGAGTAGTGATGGGTAATCCGGAGAGGAGTCATGGATAAACTCCGACTCCGGTGCGCAAAATATGACTCCGACTCCGGATCACAACCGGATTGAACTCCGGATCACTCCAGATCACTCCAGATCACTCCTGATCACTCCGGATCACTTCGGACCACTCCGGATCAGTCCGGATCAGACTGGATCAGTCCGGATCAGACTGGATCAGTCCGGATCAGTCCGGATCACTCCAGATCACTTCAGATCAATCTGGATTACTCCGGATCAGTTCAAATGAGTCCGGATCAGTCCGGATCACTCTGGATCACTTTGGATCAGTCCGGATCAGTCCGAATGAGTCTGGATCAGTCCGTATGAGTCTGAATGAGTCCGAATGAGTCTGGATGAGTCTGAATGAGTCTGGATTAGTCTAGATGAGTCCAGATGGGTCGTGAAGTTTACCGAGCCGAACCGAATAGTTGTATTCGATAAACATGTGTGCGTATCAGGTAGCAGCATTTGTACTGCTTACCTGCCGTATGCCGCTGTGATACCGAGCGAAACGCATAAACAACGCGTCTAGAGGGCATGTGTAGCCGTGTAACTTTTCTATGTCTCTTTTGCCTTGTCCTTGCCTTTAGATCCTGATGAGTGAAGCATGCATACCTTTCGGGTACGTTCGGGGTATAAGCTCCGTCCCTCTCATGTTAATGATAAAGTTAGAATCGTATGCCATCGGCTCTGCATTCGGGCGTGGGCAGGCCCGTAGACGTGTTCGTAGACATTCAGACTCATTCGAACTGATCCGGACTGATCCGAAGTGATCCAGAGTGATCCGGACTAATTCGGACTGATCCAGACTAGTGTTGGCCGTTCCGGTTCGAACGTAGTAAAAAAGTTCCGTTCTTTATGTAGGCCGTTCCGTTCCGATCCTTTATACAAAATCGTTCCGTTCCGTTCATTCCGTTCTTTCCGTTCATTCCGTTCCATTCCGTTTAATCCGTTCATTCCGTTCCGTTTATTTCGTTCTTTCCGTTCATTCCGTTCATTCCGTTCCGTTCAATTCGTTCTTTCCGTTCACTCCGTTCCGTTCCAATCTTTGCCGCTTCAATATTGTTAGCAAGGTGCTAACGTTCGTGCGTTCCGTTCTTTGAAAAAACCGGCTTTGTCCGGATGTTGCTTGCTGCATGCAAGATAACTGTTCACTCTTTCTCGTACACAGTATGTGTTGCCTGTGCACTCTCCCATGCTCACAGGAATATTCATCGCACTTCGTCGCGTATCGTTTATAAAAATCGTGATAAGCGAAACCAAAAATGGTGTTGCATTTGGTATTATCGTGCAATTTGTAACATCTATTATAGTTTTTGTTATAATTTAGCTTGTCTTAACTAGACAAATAACTATTATAAAATTAAAATCTGTACTCTTATGGCAGAAAGCGTTGGAAAAGATATATTATAATATGCGAGTATGAACAACGAAAAATAAAATGTATTTATTTTTTATGCCACGATATCCACTTGATCTTGGCACTCGGCATGATTCTAATATTTGGTCATTCGATTAGAATCATTCTATTCCATTCGACAACCATTTGAGTGCCGTAATCTTGTAAACGATTTATGTGAAAAAAAAACTGTTTTAAATAGTAAGTGAAATTCAAATAATTAGTCAATCTCGTGATACAATCGTCAACTCGTACCACTCAATAACATCGGCATGGGTAAAAGCCTCGAATGGATCGTGCCCCCATACGCTGTGCTTTAGGTGCGCTGTGCCCCCATACGCTATGGGCTTTAATAAGTTACTGATAGCCAAGCCTATTAGTGGTACAGGAAGGCTTTGACCGAAAATGGTCGTCGCATCTAAAAAGTTTAAAAAATGCTAGATAATATGTGCATGCTTTATAATAGCACAGCTGGTACAGCTGGTAGCTTACTGGGCATAGGTTGAACCCATTTAGATTTGGTGTCAGATATGATTTCAGATTGAAGAAACGCCTTTTCATATCCTGTAACAAGTAGCAAAATTCCCCCCCCCCCCCCTCCGGATGACAGTTTGGCTTCTAAGCTCTGGGTCGGTTCTTTTGCACCTCAGGTTCACGTTCCGTTCCTTTATTAAAACGAAATTCCCAATACTAATCCAGACTGATCCGTAGTAATCCAGATTGATCCGGAGTGATCTGGATTGTTCCGGACTGATCCGGGGTGATCCGGAGTGATCCGGAGTGATCCAGAGTGACTGATCCGGACTCGGATTCGATGAGTCCGGAGGTTTGCTCGTTCGCATTATTATGAATCTATAAGACAGTTTTCATTCAAATCTTACAACAAATTCAAAAGATATACTCTTTTAATCACGAAAAACATCATTCTTCCATACAAATTGTACGGCCTACCCGGGTAGGCGGTTGTACGATTACGTAAAGTTTTTTGGTCGTACACAAGACGGGTAAAAGAAAGCTGAACGATAATCCACCTATAAAAAATGGAAGTGTTGAGTAAAACTATTTCAAAGTTTTATTGCCAAACTTTTCTCTACATAACTCAACCGTGCTGTAAATATAAAGAAGTCGTCTTTCAATAGCAACATAGTGGTTTTTGTTTAGGAGAGGATATAAACTGTCCAGCTTGTTTAATTCTTCCAAAGTTTCACTTAGTGCTCCTCCAGAAAATATTAGTAACCTCTCCCAAGTTGTGCGTCGGATACTACAATGAAAGGAAATAAATGTAAGTTTCAATAGTTTTTTTCAAATTTGTACCTCATTGGAGAAATTTTTGCACAACTGATACCTACTAACAACATTGATATAAAGGTGCAAGTATATCTATATGATCAACAAATGGATTACCAAACCCTTTTCCATTGTCCAGCAATAAAACCCGATTTTCGCGCGTTTCGTAATGATGTCTATCACCATTTTGTATTAGAAAATCAAATATGGCTGCATCTATTAGATCTAAAAGAACATCAAAATTCAGTTTTTTGCTGATGAGCGCACAGTAGTTGTCATTTTTTTCCCATTCAGCCTTCAATTGTTCTTTGTACGTGCGCTGCCACGGGGATCTATACTTGATAATTTTCCCCGGAATGGTGAATAGAACAGCTCCTTCAAGCGTTCCATTTTGCTGATCATCACATACAATTTCATCGCTTTTACAAAAATGACAAACACCATACACGCACTGAAGATTATTAACCACTTGAAGAAACATGAAAGATAAGAACATTTAAATGATAAAGCATTACGTATATAAATATTCATATTATACCTGGCATTGTTTGTTGCAGCTCGGCATCTGCATATTTAAGACTATCGCGCAAAGAAATTCGGCGTCCAGCTGCTATCGGTGTGTATCGAAGATTAAGAATGGCTGCAAGATGAAAGCTAACTATTTCCGAGTTATGTCTGTCTTTTCCTGAGTATACAGAGCCATTCATAATTTCGTCACGCGAATACCAACTTGGCTTAAAAAGTACTAATTGCGAGTTGGTAAGCTCCAATACCAGCTTTAATTGCGTTCCTCTTCGAGAATTTTTCATGCTATAGATAGAATCCGTCGTCAATGCATTTATAACTGCTCCGATTAGTTTATCCGTGGATGGGAAAACTATATTTGCATTTGGCCACTGGCAGAGGATAGAGAATTGTATGTATAAGGTATGTATAATGTATAATAATGTATATAAGGTATGTATGTATGTATAAGGATATATATATATATATATATATATATATATATATATATATATATATATATATATATATATATATATATATATATATATATATATATATATATATATATATGTATATATATATATATATATAAATAAATAAATAAATATGTATATATAATATATATAATTATAATATATATATATATATATATATATATATATATATATATATATATATATATATATATATATATATATATATATATATATATATATATACTGATAAAATTTCAGAAAGTAAGTATACCGAGTTTGCGATCTTCCATACGCTGCTCGAATTATATGTTTTAGGAAAAAAACAACTAAGTAGCTTCTGTTTGATGGCGATGTACTTGGGATTTTTGTTCCGGAAAACTGATTTCAATATCTTCGATTTAACGACGATTGCCTTGTGTACTGAAAGGAGACTGTTTGAAGTCGTATTCTTGGAAAAAGAGTTTCCTTTGGTGACCTGCTTCGATAATGCATGATGTTCTGCCAAACTGAAATCACTTTTTGAAACAGTCGATTGTAGATCATTGAACAAATATATATTGAGACTATAATAGATTACAAATGACAGACACAACAATAAAACGAGGTTGTAAAAACTAAAATTTGTCATCTGATTTTCATTGAATGATTGTAATTCCTATTCCAGATGCTAAACCTTGTGTTCTCTGTAGTTTTGTTTTTGTGTTTACCAACAATTCTGCATTGACACTGATTCTAAACGACAGCTTAAACATATAAGACGGCGCTCTGGCACAAATAGAACACGACATCCGATTCGAACAAACCCATATACAGGTATTCCCCGATATACAGTTTTTATGCAATATACGCTATCGTACGCGACCGAGCGCAATAGCGTATCTCGAGTTTTCGCGTATAGCGGATTCCTATGGAAAAAAAGTTTACACTACCGGTTCGAGGGTTGAAATATATCGCCACAGAGTTTTGTATTAAAGTTTTTTGGTAAAAGTAAGGCTCAGCCCTCTACGTTACGCTAGCGTTACGCGTAACGCCTGTTTATCACCAACCCAAGCAGCATTTTTGAACACCTGTTTTAACCGCCGTGGATGAGCAAATTAATAGCTTATCATGTCTATTGTTGCTTATTTTTACATGATTATTAGCAAAGAAATAATTTTTGAACAATCATAAAAAGAACGGCAATCGCTAATAAAGATAAAACTCAATGATACTTCATGAGTATAAATAAATTATAGCATTACTATTAGGCCATCATTTTCAACAGCAATCAGAGTTGTAACCCAAATAGCCAGAATTGATTAAGCAGCTCATTTTGGCACGCTAAAGATCGCTGCTCTAATTCGCCTTTTGCAGTAGATAAACAGCATCAAAGTTCCAGGCGGTCCTTCTAAATAGCGCCTAAGCAGCTTCCATAAGCTACGGTGCCGGGGATTATTTTTCTTTGTGTTTTATTTTCAAGCAAGCGTCATCGATGAAATAAACAACAGGATTTGTTTTGTTTGTGTACATGTGTATATTTTTAAATCCTTAATATTCATAAATTACACGAAACGTATCACAATTTACTGTACGATCACAATCAATTCCTTCAAAATCCCTTCTTCAAAGAACTAATCTAACTTGTACAGCTGCAATGAGATGATTGGCGGCGTCTGTCTTTGACATTTCGACAAGACCCACCTTGTACCGATGTCATGCATTGAAAAGCTATGAAGTTCCACCAAGTTCGGTACACGTTCTTAACAAGCCTGAAAGTTCCATCATGAGCCCTACACATAGTGTTAATCAGCCGCAAAGTTCCAAAGAGTACCATGTGCCTGTTAAAATGCTCCATAGTTCCGCAAAGTACCGTCTATATCATAATCAGCCACAAAGTACGACATCGGAACGATTTTTCGTTAAACAGCCCTAAATCAGCAATAAAGTACGAGCTGGCTGTTTGGGAATAACTTCAAGTATTATAAACAATAAAAATATTATACATAAGAAAGGGTTACTTATAAAAAATGATTATTTATTTATTTTCCCAGCTATTGATAAAGCAGGATAATGAAATACATACAAATATTTATTAACTTCATTATCCTTACTTTAAAAAAGAGCCCTCGCACCTAATGTAATATTTGTTCAAAATGGCCGGAACAATAGATTGAATAGGTTATAATTATATTTCATATATACAATTTATTTGTAAATATTTTTAATATTTTATATTTTCTAATCATAGGAAATGTTACTCCAATTGAAAGCTTTTGGGATGTTTATGAACTTCTTTCTTTCAGACTATTTTTCATAAATCATAATGGAACAATGAAAAATATTGAACTTTTGATTTACTCGTTATTTAAAAATTAAATCTCGTCGAAATCGATTCATCTTAAAGCAATTTTTTTATCGCAATTTAAAGTATTTTTTATTAAAATAATGTACACTGGTCGGTCGCCTGGATGACAAAACTGTAATAAAAATGCTGCCTGGGAATATTTTAAGGGATGTAACGCTTCTCCAATGTAACGTAGAGGGCTGAGCCTTACTTTTACCCAAAAAGAGCATAAAATAACCGCCCTTAGGGCAGTGGCAACGCTCATCGGATGCGATTTTATCGGACGAGATTTATATGGGATTTGACAGATAACGTCGGACGTGCGATTTCGTCGTCCGACGTTATCTGTCAAATCCCATATAAATCGCTTCCGTGCGATTTCGTCGTCCGACGTTATCTGTCAAATCCCATATAAATCGCTTCCGATTAGCGTTGCCACGGGCCCTAGGGCGGTGGCATTGCTTTTTCGCATGCGATTTTATCGGACGGCCTGTCAAATTTTTGTATGGGATTTGACAGATAACGTCGGACGACGAAATCGCACGTCCGACGTTATCTGTCAAATCCCATATAAATCTCGACCGATAAAATCGCATCCGATGAGCGTTGCCACCGCCCTTAGCGGTGAGATAGGGGTAAATTAAGTCCGATTTGTTTGACTGGGATATGGATGTGCTTTGTCAGACACAAACAAACAGACAAGACAAATATCGGTTCCACCATGTCAGGCAGCGCTTTACCCGGCGCTCTAGCAGCAATCGAACACGACATCGAACATGAAAAATATATGGGATTTGACATGTTCGATTTGTTGGTTATCAAATCGAACATGTCAAATCCCATATATTTTTCATGTTCGATTGCTGCTAGAGCGCTGCCTTAGCAGTCATGTTCGATTGCTGCTAGAGCGCTGCCTTAGCAGCATTCGAACACGACGTGGAACATGAAAAATATATGGGATTTGACATGTTCGATTTTGTGGTGGGTAATTTGCTGTAACATATAGCGCGTGGCCAGGGAGGTGACAAAATGTTAAAAAATATTTAAACTTTGTGAAACATGCTTGTCAACTGCAAAAATGAGCTTTTCTCGTGGCAGCACCAACAAACATTGATAAGAACGACAAAAAGCTCCAACATCTAAATATCATCGATATTTTGTTTAAGAAGTGAGAAATAGGTACATAACTCAATTAGAATCATGCATTTTAGCATTTTTATCATTGCAATGGGTCAGAACTGCGCCAAATAGTTATTTGTTTACGCTTTTGCGCGTTTGGCACTTTTTTTCAACTTTTGTCTACTTTATTTCCTTGCTGCTTCAGGTTACAAAATTTTGACAAAAGCTCAAAAAAGTGACAACAGCTCATGTTTTGATAAATTTGTCAGCATTTTGTCACTCTCATGGCCTTTCGCCTATACACGATCTGGTTTCTGTCCATTTTGTATGTGTGCGCTCTAGCAAGGAGCGGAATCATGCCAAGCTCTTACAACACATACCACAGGTTTGATATTAAACAAATCGAACATGTCAAATCCCATACATTTTTCATGTTCGACCAAGGTGGATTAAAAATATCAGGTGGTGGATTAGGGTCTTTGGGGGGTCGCCATAGTTGAGGGACTTTACGTCATTTTACAACCGTTGACCATTGGTTTCCGCACACAAAGCTTAGAAAATATAACAGATTTCTTTGTTATTATGTGCATTTTAGTTTGTCTATTGATTTTATCGAAAAAACGTAATATATTAACAAAAGATTTGATGATTTGTTTAAGCACGAAATTTAAAATCATGCTAGCATGAGTTCTTATCTGAAGTAAATTGTCCATGCGGCTCGTAGATAATGAGGAATTAATGTAAAAATTGAAAAAAAATAATGATTGCTTAATTTTTATTATCAAAAATGTCGAAAACACAAAGAATTCTAGAATAAATTCACAGAATAACAAAAAATAACACACTTTAATGTATGTTTCAATGTTAAATAAGCACTCACAAAGTCCAAAATATATTTTTAAAGAATATTTATTCGAAAAATGGGGTAGATAAATTATATGAACAAATTTAATTAATGTAAACAAAGTTTGAATCCTGGGGACCTTACGTCAAGTGACGAATTGTCAAAATGCACTAGAGTCCACCACCTGATATTTTTAAATCCACCTTGATGTTCGACGTCGTGTTCGATTGCTGCTAGAGCGCCTCGTCAGTTGATGACTGTCAAACGCTTCAAAGCTACCGTAGATGGAATGTAATTCGGGACATTTTCAAGCTTGGGTTCGTAATGTGTCTCTTTTTTTCTTAAAATTACATGCAAAACTTTTAAAAGAGCTATCATTAATGGTTGTTATGTTTAAAAAAATAATTATAACATGTAATTTACAGGTTTGAAACGTGTTAATATTAATGCAATGTGTATGTACTGTACAGGCGGTCCCCGAGATACACGGTACCTCTTATACGCGGATTCGGAGATACGCGGTTTTCTAATTTTGACAGTTCTTTGAGCAAATTGTACTGATTTGACACATCAATTGTAAATTGCCAAATAATTTCCGTTTTGATCGAATGTTAAAAACTATTTCAAAAGGTTTAAAACAGTTATATTCAGTCAGAATCATATCAAATAATTCATGAAGTGACTAAAACCGCCTCCTACTTGCAAAATTACACGAAAATTAGAGATATTTTTGCTCAAAATCACGAGATTCGCCTTACGCGGAAATTCGAGATACGCGGTATTTTGCGGCCGTTTTCGGTCCCCATTAACCGTGTATCTCGGGGACCGCCTGTATGTGTTTTGGCATGGACGTTTGTTTACATTTTTAAATTTTAAATTTGAGTGATTTTTATAACATTATTGATGTGAGTTATAAGGAAATTATTTGTTGAATCTTTCCCCTGTAGATGGAAGTTCATTTGAGCTATGAAAATGCTTCATTTTCAAAATGAAAAGATAGGCGTATTGCTGTGCATCATGACAGGTCTTTAAAACATCGAACAGCTGACAGAGCACCTATCGAACAGAGTCGTGTCTGTTTGTCTCGTTCGATTGGTGCCAGAGCGGCGCCTTAAATGTTACCTTATGTTAATTTGCTTCACCTAGTGATATCAAAACATCTTGATTAGAACAAGTCTTCATTAATATGGTTTGTTTACCGTACGGACAAGTGTAGCTAACCAATATCGTTTGAATTTAAGAGAAAATGGGAAAAAATATCAACCTGAATCGTAACCACTACCTAGTTCTTGGGCTCTTGTGTGGCTTTCTCTTTAGTTTTTATTCACCGCAAGAAACTACGGAATTTGGAGCAGAATGTCCTGACGTGACTGAAAGTTCGGAAAATGCATTTGTGCTATTACGCGACGGTGAATTTGAGCCGCAACTGAATTTGGAACAGAAACCCATGATGGCTAAGAAGGTGGTTAAAAACATCATTCGTCCACGATACTATTATTCCGAACTTGGTATTAGAGAGAAACTCTTCGTAGGTGTGCTGACTACGTCGGAAAATGTGGAAACTATTGCCACTGCGATAAACCGAACTGCTGCACATCTAGTGGATAAAATTAAGTTCTTCATTCACGCCGATAATGTCAAGTCTTCGTTTAACTTGAAAAATATCGTAGGATTTACTGATACTCGTGAACATCTACGTCCATTCCATATGCTCAAGTACCTTGCTGACAATTACCTAGATGAATACGACTTCTTCTTGCTGCTCACAGATACAACATATGTAAATGCTCGTATGGTACGGGGACAACTGCAACACCTTAGCGTTACTCTGGACGTTTACATCGGTACTAATATCGGTTATGTTACGGATCAAGATGAAAACATCAACGAATCTAACCAAAATCAGTACTGCGATTTGAACGCGGGGATTATATTGAGCAGCGGTCTTATACGGAAAGTCAGGGCAAATTTGGATTGGTGTGTACGGAACGCAGTTTCAAATTATCACAGCGTCAACATAGGAAAGTGTGTAAAATATTCGGCTAAAATTAAAACCTGTCATCAATCGTGGCAAGGTGTCGATATTATGAGTTATAACATTGCAGGTTACAAAATCTATCGCGACTTCCATTTGATTGCAGAACAAGAAGCGTTTAACAAGGCAGCCATGGTATACCCTATCACCTCCATGGACGACTTCTATCTGCTGCATGCATACTATTCACGCGTCCATTTGAAACAAAATACAATCGTGAAGCGACTGTTGCAAAATGATGCAATGCAACTATCCAATAGAACGCTGTCTAACGACATTCTCGAAGTTCGATGGCCGCTAGGGGTTCCAAAATCGAACCCCCCAGAATCACGACACGACGTTGTTCCATGGGTAACTCTCAATACAACGCACTCATTTATGTGGCAATCTGAAGTGAACGTAAAGCGTCTATCAGCAATCGATGAGGAAGACATCCGTAATGTGTTGAATAAAACTATTTTACATGCTATTCGAACCCATCCGGATGCAGAGTTTCGAGGAATACACACAGCTTACAAACGTTTTGATACCGTGCGAGGGATGGATTATCGGCTATTGCTTAATTTCTATGACAGAAAACGTAGGACAATGGTGCAAAAGAGTTTTGAAGTGATTAAACCTATTAGCTTGATAGAAATAATCCCATCCCCATATGTGACTGAAAGTACTCGTGTAGCTTTACTTTTACCCGTATTTGAGAGTCAAATCCTAGAAGCGGAGCAGTTTATGGAACTCTACGAAAAAACTTGCATGGAAAGCCAGGATAATACTTTTCTCATGCTCATATTCTTTTATCGTGCGGAAACCCCTAGTAAAGGAGATCAAGATGTATTTCTTCCTCTAAAAAATATTGCTTTAGCCCTCACAGAGAAACATAAACAGGATGGATCAAGGGTTGCATGGGTATCAATCCGTTTGCCAATAGATGAAAGTATTACATTCAACAATAGCAATCGTTTCTCGAGCTCACTCAATGTTCCACAAACGCTTATGAATTTTGTCGCTGTTGATTTGGCGCTGCGTAAGATTGGATTGGAAAGTTTGGTCATTGTTTGCACCAATTCTGCATCATTTCGTCCTGATTTTCTAAACCGTGTCCGAATGAATACGATTCAAGGTTTTCAAATATTTAGTCCTATTGGGTTCATGATGTATCCTTGTGAGTGGACTGGTTTATGCAAACTCTGCGAGAACTGTGATGTAGGTCAGAGCAGTGGTTATTTTGATCATGATAATTATGATGTTGTTTCATTCTACAGCAATGATTACGTACTTGCTCGTAAAAAACTCGAAGCATTGCTCCCAATTGTTCGAAATGATAAGGATATTCTAAATTTTATTTCAACTATCTCTTCTCACTATAGCAACCCTACGATTTCAAACATAGTTGATCTTTTCACTCAAAGTAACAATAAGATGCACGTCTTAAGAGCTATTGAACCAAATCTTCGTTTTGGGCGAAGTGTAATTAATTCTTTATCAAAAGATCATTCTGGTAAACAAATTTCAGAATTCCGATGCTCCAAACAAAAGGAGAAAAATAAGTGTATAAAAGTTGCATCAAAAAAGCAAATCGGAGAAGTGTTTGTGCAATACAGTAAACAGTTCGGAAGCCATGAATTTGTTTAGAGACACCATTTTTCTGAAATCAGAAAAGTAGATAGCCTACTCGAAATGGGACCAATATTTCACTCATGTGTTTGTATAATTAATTTTGCAGAATAGGTGTAGAGTTGTCTTAACCTCTTTCCAATTTTGTTACCGTTCGTTATACACGCGTAAAGGCCATCAAAGATATATTATCATATTATGCTTCTTTGTTAAAGGGAATGGATTGACAAGTGTCAGGAACCGAGAGGAAACAGGCATGGTTGTAAGAAAGATCAAGGCTGATGAATAAAAATTGATAGACAAATATGTCGTAAGTATTAATGTAGATGTTTCAATTTATCTTTTATTGAAGGGGTCTCCAAATTTTTCAGTTCGCGGGCCGCATTGCTTCACAATCAACGTTGTTGAGGGCCATTTTGACGCTACCTTTAAAATAAGTGGAAGTTCAAATCTCGTTTTAATAAGAACATATTAACAAAATGTATCAAATTTCTGCAGCTTTATTTTTATTGAATCTTGATTTTCGCTTTGATTTTGATTTTAATTTAGTTAGAGAAGTAAAAAAAAATTTTTTTGATTGATTAGTCAGAAAAGACAGCTATTTAATTTAACCTTTACCCAGTCATCGCGGGCCGCAAGCGTCCCGAGGGCCGTAGTTTGGAGACACGGTGAAATTTCTGAACCATGGCAAGCCAATAGCCGGCATCGCGAATAAATGAACTATTTTTAACAGTCATTTAAAGTTCATTTTAGTTTAACCGAGTTCATTTGTTGTTCATTCCTGTTAAAATAAACGATCGTCAAAACAGTTAACAACTGCTCGATATCGCATATAGGCAAACACGGGGAAAAAATCGAGCAGTATAATTAAACGACTGCCCGCTGCGCAAAGCGACGGAAGAAATCATGGCGTTCGGAGAATTTTATCATGCCTTCTTTTTCCCTCCAACGGCAAATTTGTCAAGAAGCTCGTCGAGCTGCCTGTCCCTGGCTCCGCCTCATACCCCTCGCCTGAGCGCGCTGTCGATGGTTTGAATGTGTTGGTGCGTCAGACGGCTAATCGCTGTCAGCCGTCGTCCGTGGTTTTTTCCCTCCATAGCGCTATCTCTTTCTCGCGTGTGGTCAATGCTCGCGAGCTGTTGTGGCGCCAAAAATGCCGTTAACAATTATTTCGGCGATGAAGTTGCATTTTCACAAATCATACCAAAAAAGCACAATGAGTTCAAACGCTGCCACGTAAAAATGACTATGGAATCGCTAGTTCACGCAGGAGGGTTTGTTGTGCATCGCGCAGAACTCTAATTCGCATTGACACGTTCAGCCCGGCGCTGATTTTCGCACTTTCCGTTCCACCAGCATCAAGAACGCAACCTGATTGTGAAACCAGCATCCTAGATGGGGGGGCGGGGGGGGGGGGGGGGGTGGCCATGGGACTCCTACGATCATTAGTCACAGACCCTAAAATCGTTGTCGCCATGGGGGGAGGGGAGGTGCAAATGGTTCTCCAGCCACGGAGCCCTAACGACCATCTTTCCGGGGGCCCTTGTCGTTAATACTCTGTACACTTGTAGAGATCATCGGCGACCGCCTAGTCCGCCTACCGTTAGTGTAGGGATTGAGATAGGACAGGGAAATAATAATAAAAAAATAAAAATAAAAAAAGCAAGCAAGTGATGAACTAATATATCAGTTGAATGAGAAGGAGTAATACTGATAGGAACGGTTAATAATAATATTCAAAACAAAAATTGAATTACCCTTGCAAGAAAGAAATATTTAATCAAGCAATTTGCTTGAAAGGGCGAAAGAGCGTCAAGCGCAAAACAGGCCGGGCGAAACTGGAAAGTAAAGGAAGTTGGGGAAGACGGACGTCAGTCTTGTGGTTGATCAATTGAAGCAAGGTTGTGGGGAGGTTTAAAGCGAGGAAATAAAGAACAAAAAGTTTGATGAAAGTAAAAAAATAGATAAAAGTGAAGAAAAATGTCCATCGATCACGACAGTTAGGTCCGCCGCTGGTTCATGACGGTGTTTTTTTTTATCGTGGAGGTCCATCCTTCCCCTGCCTGCAGCGTATACATCGAGCAGGAGACAGTGTGGCAGTACCCCCGTCGTGGGTTCTAACCGCGTATGAACTGTCCGCCGTAGCAAGGGCTGACTATCCGTCTACGTGGTACTCAAGTCCTGAAAAGGCCGGCATGATCGCGTTGGCTATTACGCCAATAATAATAATAATAATAATAATAATAAAAAGAACTTAGCGTAGCAGTCCACACCCGGGTAAGAGTTTGTCTTGACTTTGTTGCTGCCGGGCTACCGCTGTCACGAGACAAATACACGGAATGCACTCGACCAAAACATGAACCTACCGATCCGAACCCACTCCAAGGCATTGCCGCCCGCTAGCTGAATTGGAAAGAAATGTGCTACATATCACACGCACGTTTGCTTAGATCGTGTGTCTTTTTAACACCCCCAACAGCAGAGCCGATCGCAAAGATGTCAATGCCAATGGTTGTGTTGTCTCTCAGGTAGCGAGATCGAAAATGCATGGACTTTGTAGCCGCAGCGGATGAAAATGTACCCATCAGAATCAAATAGTTTTGGGGTTTCCAAACGCACGCACACACACAAACACGCGCGTGCAAACTCACACACAAACACGCACGCCCAAACTCACACACACACACACACACACACACACACACACACACACACACACATGCACGCACATACACACGCACGCACGCACGCACCCACGAAAGCGTGAACGCAAGCACGCACTCTCCACCAAACCCCCCCTCCCCTTCCGCAATCATCAGCTATCATATAGCGCATCCTCATCCCTAGCGTCGGGCGGGGTGGGAAATCGCGACATGATAGAGTGAACGGTCACTTTCCCCGCGCTGTGTGCGTGTGTGCGTGTGTGTCGAGACACAAAAACTCGAGAAAGATTTCGGCACATTAAAAAAATATATTTTTTAGTCACTATACACTGTGCTTCATGATGCTTAGAAGGTCGTTGAAGCATCAAACATGTTCAAATTAAAAAAATATTAGATTAGTGTTAGACGTTCTCCTACGCTTGTTTTAAATAGGCTTCTTCACCCTCAACTGGCAGGGGCATCGAATGGTCTCATCAGCAGCGGCACGAAATAAAATAAACCATCAATACACCGATAACACTTCAAATCCCAATCCAGCTTCTCCCACAGCGTCTCAAGGTCACACACAAATTAATAAATGCTAACACCCACCAATAACAATACACAACCGCAATGCACATATGAGTATCAACGCATACACCACAACAGCCAATCAGCGGGCGGCGGAAGGCACGGGCAGAAGCGCAAGTAAGGCAAGGCAGGGTGAGGGAGGGAGAGAAACGGACGAGAAAATGGGTGCCAATATTTTTAAATTTTTTTGACCGTTTTTTTTGCTCCGCCGCCATAAATAGTTCGTCCATTTCGCCAGCAGATGGCGCTAAACTTGCTCGACCCAGCGCAGGAATCGCTGAAGTCCAGCGCGGGGAACGGGCCAAAAGCTGCGCTGGCCAGCGCAGAATTTGGTACATTTTCTGCGCTGGAAACTGCTCGAATTTGCGCAGCGGGAGTGAATGTCGCGAATAAACTCTGTCTTCCAATTTTGCTGCACAACGAATAACTGCTGGTAAATATTAAAGGTTTGAAAGTAACACCGAAACGCGGAAAATAAATTATCCGAAATAGTGAGATTAATCAATAAATTTTTGACAGCATGGGTGAAATTTTTTGTTCAAACAAGCTTCCTGGATGCTTGACGAATACACAAAACACTCTTAAAATTTTTGTTCAGAAGCGATAAAAATCAGTCTTCTAAATTCATACTCCTTGGGATAAGCCCACCTGTTATATTATACGTACTTAGATAGCTGCTCGAAAACAGCTATACAATGCAAACAGCTTGTGGTATTGCAATAATACTTAGATTGCACATCACTACATGGAACGATAGTTCCAGATCGGATGACACCAACCGATCCAGGGATGACAGCGGTGCTGTCAAGGGATGACGAGCAGATCGTCCTGAATATTCATGTACGCGATCACGACCGGACCAAAATTGCAGAGTACCACAATTGGCGACGAGGAAAAATAGTTTAAACAAGTGAAGTGAAGTGAAAATTTACATTGAGGTTTGAAAATAAATGTGGTAATTGTGAAAATGTTTAATTAACCGTATTGTGTCAATTTGTATATGTGTAATTGGTTGCCTGTAAGAGAGCAGCATCCAAGTAGATAGGGTTGCCGGATAGCAACATGAAAGAAAGGAATGCCGGAGTGCATACAAGCATACCTTTTTGGATGAAAGATTAAGGAATGCCGGAGAGCATTTTGGGAATGGCCCAGGTCGCCAAGGGAAATCGTTGAGTCGATCCTGAAACTGCCGGAGTGCAGTAGAAAGGAACGGTAGGCTGCCAGAGAGCAGTATAAAAAAGGAATAGGGATAATGTTCCTGCCGGAGAGCAGTACAAAGGGAAAGCAATGGTGGTTTGTAACTATTAGAAAGATGGAACAGAAAGAAAATGGAGTCACTGAGAAATTACTGGTTTATAAAACAAAACAAAATGGTTTCATATTACAGGAAAATGGACGCATGGAACGTACAACCATTTCTCTTCAAAGCGATGGAGAGAAACGCTGTTAGGAACAAATGGGTGAAATATCGACGTAACTTCGAGTACATTATCGCCGCGACTGGCGAAAAGGATCGCACTAGGATCAAAAATATCTTCCTTGTGAAAGCTGGCCCTGATGTACAAGAAGTTTTTACATCCATTCCTGGAGCGGACGTACAGGGAGGAGGGGAGGAAGGCGTTGACCCGTATGTAGTGGTGGTAGAGAAGTTAAACGATTACTTCTGCCCAAAGGAGCATGACGTTTTCGAAAGGAATCGGTTTTGGACATTAAAACCGGAACAATCGGAAACTGTTGAGGAGTTTGCTTTCCGGTGCCAGAGTTGGGCACAGAAATGCAACTTTGAAAACAACGAGAACGAAGCACGAGCAATTAGCTATGACCAACGTCACATGCCAGGTGAGGGTGGATGGAAAACTCTCAGGACCTTTTGCTACAGTATCGGACATTAAGATAGGACCCTTTTTTTTTCAATGCACCGTGCACTTGTTTTGCCACGTTACTTGTGTTTGTGTGTGTGTGTATGTGTGTATGTGTGTGTGTGAGTGTGTGTGTGTGTGTGCATGTGTGTGTGTGTAGTAGTAGAAATAGAGTGTGCTTTTTAATGTGTATTTGCAAGTGCGCGGGTTTGTGTCTGAAAAACATAGCTTGCCATGATGTCATATTGCGTTGAAATTATTCTTATTATGTGTGTTATAATGTGAAACATTGTGCGTTTACACTTGGATAAAAACTAAAGTTTGCATCGACAGCAGCGCTTGTTCCTCGGACGAAAACGCAGGTGTGCTGTTTCATGAATGTGAATGCGACACCGGTGCGAAATGGACACGCGCACAATAGCAATGAACTCGGCATTCCCTCACAGGTGTTTCTCCAGTGCACGCCATTGAAAGGCCTTCGTGCATCTCTGCGTGTGAATGGTAAACTTTGTGCGTGCATTGAGCTGGCGCGCAGTTATTCTTTTCAATGGGCGTTTTGTTTCATGAGCGCGGCAGTATTCTTTTCTCGATTTTGAAGGGAAGACGCTTACTCGCGTACTCGTTGATAGTTTTATCCATGCGATGTTTTCGCTGCTCCAAAACGATGTAATTCATCGCGTATAGAAGTAGAACGCAGGCAGAGCACGGGATCAGCCGTGTCCAAGTTTTTAACCAGCGCGTTCTTGACGGTCCAAGCAAGCAATGTTAGTAACAATGGGTCGAGGTAAACGTTGTACCGATCATCAGCGCCATATGTAAAAGCGAATGGCTGCTGCTGGCATTAAGCGCAAAAGGATCGAGTTCGTAATGGAACGATCGCTCACTTTTGTGGCAAACGCGCTTCGGACAACCGAAACGTGCTTAGACAACTGAAACGCGCTTGGACAACCGAAACGCGCAAGTCAACCGGACGTCTTCAGAAGACCACGGCGAAAGAAGACCGTAACATTGTTAATATATCGAAAACACACTGATCGCGAGGGCGGTGGTCCTGCTTATCACACCAAAAACCTAACCCAAAACACAAAAAAACTACTTAAAAATCTATCCGAAACGACCTACTTGTGAAAAAAACACACACATCAATACACATTCAAACATACATCCACACACACACACACATGCACACACACATACACACACACACACACACACACACACACACAAACACACACACACACACACATACACACACACAACAAACACATACAAACCACACATAAACTTGGCCCAACGGGTGCACGGTGCGTTAAAAAATCAATGCCCTATCTTTCTGTCCGATACTGTACCACCAAGGGTCTGCGCCAGGGGGACGGGCTTGCCTGTCTCCTATTCAACTTGGCGCTAGAGAGGGCCATCCGCGACTCGAGGGTGGAGACTACGGGAACCATCTTCTATAAGTCAACCCAGATCCTGGCATACGCTGATGATATAGACATATAGATATAGAAGCCTACCAAGCGATTGAGCAGGCGGCAGAGAACCTCGGATTGCAGATAAACGAGGCAAAGACCAAACTGATGGTGGCAACATCAGCGGACCTACCAATAAATAATCCGAATCTACGTAGGCGTGATGTACAGATAGGTGAACGCACTTTTGAAGTCGTCCCAGAATTCACCTATCTTGGGTCAAAGGTCAGCAACGACAACAGTATGGAAGTTGAGTTGCGCGCAAGGATGCTGGCTGCCAACCGGTCATTCTACAGCCTGAAAAAGCAGTTGACCTCAAAGAACCTGTCGCGACGGACGAAGCTGGGACTATATAGTACCTATATAGTACCAGTACTCACATACGCCTCTGAGACATGGACACTGTCCAAATCTGACGAAGCCCTCTTAGCCGCGTTCGAGAGGAAGATGCTCAGAAGGATACTTGGCCCCGTATGTGTGGAAGGACAATAGAGGAGCCGATATAATGACGAGCTATACGAGATGTACGGCGACGTCACTGTCGTACAGCATATTAAGCTCGCCAGGCTCCGGTGGGCTGGCCATGTTGTACGCATGGAAACGGACGACCCAGCCCGTAAAGTCTTTTTAGGCCGTCCACAAGGACAGAGGAGGCGTGGTAGGCCCAAATTGAGGTGGCAAGATGGCGTGGAGGCGTCCGCCATTAAGGCCGGGATAACGGACTGGCAGACGAAGGTCGCGAGACCGTGAGCGGTTTCGGACACTCCTGAGGCAGGCTGTTGGCGCCTAAATGGCTGCAAATTTATAGATTGTAAGATTATAGGAAAAGGGTACATAGGATTACGTTAGTATTAGTGTTAGCAGGACTGTCAGGGTTATGACGAAAATATAAAAGGATTAGTAGCAATCAGACAGTCGACTCGGCAACATACTTTTGGAAACCACTAAAAAATATCACAGTAGTTTATGAGCTATCGTTCATTGGTCCTTCGAACCGGATCCGAATTACGGATATTCTTTGCTAGTTTTTGTGGGTTATGCTATTTGGTTACCGAGCGCCAAGTGGGAGTGCAAAGAAATATTGGATTTCTTAGCAGAACGGTGTGTTCTCCACTCCATTTGTGTTGTTGCTACTGCTGCAGGAGCCGGACACTCATTGTTGGTTTGTGTGTGTGAGAGAGAGAGGACGTGAAGCCACGAAAGGAGCTGCGTATCTGTGGGCTGTCGGTAAACAGCAAAAGACGAACTGTGCGACGACGAAAGGTGCGAAGTTGTAATACGGTGAATAGCTGAATTTAGTGCGTGCGTGAACTTTCCATTAATAACATATTTGTGGATAATTAGTGTCAGCGCAGAACATTTTCGAACGCGTGAGTGTCGTTCAACCGTAGTAGTGGAGTGGGTGTGCGTGAGTGACTATCCTAGCGCCATACTTGGCACCCAAAGCTGCGCGCGTATTAGTTCAGGTGTCGACAACTTCCAGGGGTACGGAACTCATTGCTGTGCGTTTTATTAAAAATTGTGTTAAGAAGTGCCTAAAGAACAATTATTGGGAGCAAAATGCCAGCAGCAGATAAACGAGTGAAAATGTTCAATTTAAAAAGGGTAGAAATTATGAACACTTTGCAAGATTTCGAAGAGTTTACGAAATCCTTTGATGCAACCATCGATGCATATCAGATACCTAGTCGGTTGGAACAGTTAGAAGAGTTGGTTAGTGAGTTCACGGAATTACGTAAAGCATTCAACGAAACGGTAGATGATTCGGAAGCGTTCGATATCATGCAAAAAGATCGGCGTGAATTTAACAAACGGTCTCACGAAGTAAGGGCATTTTTATTAAAAAATAGTTCCCATTCTGGGGCGTCGAGTGGGTTGAACACTACACAGGTTAACACAACTATTAGTGCAGGAACTCAAAATCATCTGCGCCTTCCTAAGGTTGACCTTCCAAGCTTTGATGGTGAAATAACAAAATGGCTTACGTTCAAAGACAGATTTTCATCTATGGTGCATGACTCGACAGAAATGCCTGAAGTGTTAAAATTGCAATATTTATTATCGGCGCTTAAGGGTGATGCTGCGCATCAATTTGAACACATGCAAATAACGGCCGATAATTATTATGTGACATGGGAAGCTTTGCTAAAACGTTATGATAATTCTAAGGTGTTAAAAAGGGAATATTTCAAGGCATTTTATTCTCTAGAAAAAATGAAAACCGACTCGACGGAGGAATTGGCACGTATCGTGAACGAAGCAAGTAGATTGGTCAGAGGGTTAGAACGTTTGAACGAGCCTGTCGACAAGTGGGACACTCCGTTAACAAGTTTATTATTTTACAAATTGGACAGTAAAACTTTAGTGGCGTGGGAGCAGTACTCGGTGGATTTCAAAACAGATGAATTCAAAAATTTAGTGGAATTTTTGGAACAGCGAGTGAACATTTTAAAGAGCTCTGCGCAAAATATTGGCAATCAATATTCGGCTAATTCGATCATGGTGACCGGCAGGCAGGCGAGAGGAGATGGTAGGAATGTGGTATTACCAGTACAGCAAACGAACAATACATTTAAAGGGTATCTCAAGTGTCCACTGTGCAACGAACAGCATCCTTTGCATGTGTGTGAGAGATTCGAAAGAGCGTCAGTGATAAATCGAGAGGAGATAGTAAGAAAACATGGCTTATGTTTTAATTGCTTGCGAAAGGGACACTCAGCACGTGAGTGTAGATCGACGTATGTGTGCCAGCAGTGTAAAAGAAAGCACCATTCGAAACTGTGTAAGATAGGAAGATTATCTGAAGTGGAAATGGTTCCGTCAACGTCAAGATTAACTGCTACGGCTCAAGCAAATTGTTCGAAGAAAACAGTTATATTGTCTACCGCGCAAATTATAATTCTAGATGTTAACGATCAGCCATACAAAGTGAGAGCATTACTCGATAACGGTTCTCAATTAAATTTCATCACGGAGAGAGTGGCACAAGAACTCAGATTGAAGAGAGCCCGCGTGAGTGAACAGATAGCTGGTGTGGGTGGAGCTATTATGAGAGTTGCAGGATCAGTTGTGGGTACCATTCGATCACTCACCACTGAGTACACAACATGCTTAGAATTTTTAATTTTGCCAAAAATTGCTACCGATTTACCATCCGAAACAATGGACGTACGAGGTTGGAAGTTACCAAAAGATGTTCGATTAGCGGACCCTACATTCTATGAAAGGGGCTCAATAGATATGTTGATAGGGGCAGACACCTTTGTTGAAATGATAAAGGCAAAAAAGATAAAGCTTGATCATGAGTTACCAACACTACTTGAAACAGAATTAGGTTGGATTGTGAGTGGTGCATATAAGCATAATAATTTAAATCAATCAATGGCATGCACAATTGTTAGTCAAGGGGGAGAAAACGACATAGCTTCTTTGATGAACACATTTTTTAATATCGAAGAAGTTCAAGATCAGAATTTGTGGAACGTTGAGGAACGAGAATGCGAAGATCATTTTCTAGCAACAACAAGGCGTGATGAGAATGGAAGATACGTGGTGCGATTACCACTCAAGGCGGAGAGGGAATTGGGAGAGTCCAAGGAAGTAGCCTTACGGCGGCTGATTGGACTTGAGAGAAGATTTGAGAGGGAACCGAAGGTGAAGGAAGCATATGAAGCATTTATGCAGGAATACATCACTTTGGGGCACATGAGTGTCAGAGAAAATGAAAATAGTAGTGACGGTTACTATATGCCGCACCACGCTGTTTTCAAGCAAGATAGCACCACGACAAAGTGTCGTGTAGTTTTTGATGGATCGTGCAAAACGTCAAATGGTCGATCTCTCAATGATATATTAAAAGTAGGTCCAACAATACAGCAAGACACCATAAGATGGCGACGTAGAGCCATAGCAGTGGTCGGTGATGTTGAAAAAATGTACAGACAAGTGTGGGTTCATGAGGAGGATCGAAAGTTCCAACGAATACTTTGGAGATCACATTCAAGCGAAAAAATAAAAACATATGAGCTTAATACAATAACCTACGGAACGGCATCAGCGCCATTTCTTGCGATACGAACCCTAAATCAGGTGCTAGAAGACAATAAGAAAAAATACCCACTAGCAGCATCGCGTATAAATGACTTTTACGTGGATGATTTTATTTCTGGTACGGATTCAGAGAATGAAGCAAAACAATTGTGCGAAGAAACCAAAGCAGCGTTATCAATGGGTGGGTTTCCTTTACGCAAATGGGCTTCTAATTGTTCCCATATATTACCATCTGAAACCGAAATTGATAATGTACAAAGGGTAATTGAATTGAAGTCAAGAGAGGGTGCAGTATCAACATTAGGACTTGTGTGGAATCCGATCTTAGACACTCTAGGTGTAAAAATTAGTAAACCAGAAACATGTGAGATATATACAAAAAGATCGATTATAAGAACAATCGCAAAAATCTATGATCCATTGGGGATTGTGGATACAGTTAAAGCAAAAGCAAAACAATTCATGCAACGAGTTTGGTCATTAAAAAGAGAAAATGGTGACTCATACGGGTGGGATGAAGAAATTCCACAGCAAATGAGACAAGAGTGGGAATTGTTTGAGAGGCAGTTAACACATTTACAAGAAGTACAAGTACCGAGATGCGTAACGATAGTAGGAGCACGTAATATTCAAATACACGGATTTTGTGATGCTTCTGAAGAGGGTTATGGAGCTTGCGTATATGTGAGAAGCACGAATGGAGAGGAAATAGTTTCGCGATTATTTGTATCGAAATCAAAGGTCACTCCATTAGCTACAAAACACACAATAGCTAGATTAGAACTATGCGCAGCTCATTTATTAGGAAAGCTATTGGTGAAACTCAAAAGGGCCACAGAAGATCAATACGAAACATTTTGTTGGACAGACTCTAGCACAGTAATTTATTGGTTGAAATCGTCTCCAAGTCGTTGGAAAACATTCGTGGCGAATAGAGTATCACAAATACAAAATGCAACAAAAGAATTTGAATGGAGGCATGTGCCTGGGATTCATAATCCAGCAGATGCGGTTTCGAGAGGTAGAAATCCGGCAGAGGTTGTTGAGGATAAGCTTTGGTGGCATGGACCAGATTGGCTAGTCAAAGACCCAGAACATTGGCCTAAAAATATAGAATCAGGAAACACTTGTGAGACAGCGAAAGAAGAAAAACAAACGAAAACTACATTAACATGTATGGTGAAAGAGGAAAGTTTTATAAACAAACTATGCGAGAGAGTAGGCTCATTCACAAAACTAAAAAGGATTGTCGCATATTGTCATCGTTTCTTCGATCGTAAGCGAATCCATCGCAAATCTTATTTTGAGTTGAGGGAACTAAAACGAGCTGAAAAGACAATCATTCGATTGGTTCAAAATGCAGTCTATGCAACTGAATACGAGTGTATCAAACAAGGGCAACAAGTAGTGCGAAAATCACCATTGAGAGCAATTAGACCAATACTGGACAAAGATAATGTCATGAGAGTAGGAGGTCGGTTGTCAAACGCCGACATAAAAGACGAACAAAAACATCCTGTTATTATTCCAGGAAAGCACAGGATTGCAGAGTTGATTGCCGACAAGTACCATAAGATACTTCGTCATGCTGGGGCTCAACTGATGATAAACACTATGCAGTTAAGGTTTTGGATAGTGGGAGCGCGCAATGTAGCGAAACGTACAGTTTTCAACTGTGTGAAATGTACTCGTGAAATGTACAATCGAGCCAATGGCTGATCTTCCAGAGCAGAGGGTGAGACAAGCTAGACCGTTCTCAATTAGCGGTGTGGACTACGCAGGACCGATAATGGTAAAGGGCACACACCGACGGGCGGTGCCCACAAAAGGCTATATTTCAATATTTGTTTGTTTCGTAACAAAAGCAGTTCATATCGAACTTGTATCAAATCTATCCTCTTCTGCATTTTTAGCTGCACTGCGTCGATTCGTTGCGAGGAGAGGGCATGTTACGGAATTGCATTCGGATAACGGCACAAACTTCCGAGGTGCGAACAATAAGTTGCGCGAACTGTATAAATTACTAAATTCTGATACACACCAAGACGAGGTTGTAGGATGGTGCGCCGAACGAGACATGAAGTGGAAGTTTACACCCCCAGCTGCACCACATTTTGGAGGTCTGTGGGAGGCCGCGGTGAAATCTATGAAATTTCATTTAAAGCGCGTGTTAGGTACAGGGCATTTAACGTTTGAAGATTTATCAACCTTATTAGCCGAAATAGAAGCATGTCTAAATTCTCGACCAATTACGGCAATATCAGAAGATCCAAATGATATGGAAGCACTTACCCCAGGGCATTTTTTGGTAGGGAATCACTTACAAACGGTCGCGGACGTAGACATCGCAGATGTGCCAACAAACAGATTAAACCATTGGAGACTGATACAAAAACACATGCAACACATTTGGAATCGTTGGCATCGCGAATATTTAAGTACATTGCAGAAGCGAGCAAAGTGGAACAAAAATGCTATATCAATTGAGCCAGGAAGATTAGTAATCCTACAAGAAGACAATGTTGCAGTATGTAAATGGCCGATGGCAAGAGTAGTGGATTTACACCCAGGAAAGGATGGTGTTACACGAGTAGTAACGTTGAAATGCGCAAATGGCAAGGAAATTCGTAGGCCAATTCATAGAATAGCTCCTTTACCTATAGAATCGTAAATTGAAATCAATAATTGGAATTACGTGGAATTAAGATGAGGAATTTTAAGAAATCAAATAGGAATATGAAAATGAATTCAATCATTACTGAATATTAAAAAACATTCGTTTTTGGTGACCGGGAATGTTGGCGCCTAAATGGCTGCAAATTTATAGATTGTAAGATTATAGGAAAAGGGTACATAGGATTACGTTAGTATTAGTGTTAGCAGGACTGTCAGGGTTATGACGAAAATATAAAAGGATTAGTAGCAATCAGACAGTCGACTCGGCAACATACTTTTGGAAACCACTAAAAAATATCACAGTAGTTTATGAGCTATCGTTCACAGGCCAAGACCGCAAAGCGGTTGTAGCGCCGGATAAGTAAGTAAGTAAGCATAAGCGATGGAGAAGAATTGCTATGGGTAAAAGTAGGAGGAATTAATTTACAAATGCTGGTCGATTCGGGATGTAACAAAAACATTATCACAGAAAAAGCTTGGGAATATTTGAAAACCTATGTAAACCTAAACGCAAGAGTGTCGAGAAGTGTTTCTACCTTATGGGGACAATCCCGAACCGTTAGTAGTGTTAGGGCAATTTTCTGCAAATCTTTCACTAGAGGACAAAGGCAAAACTATAGAGAAAGTAGCTGATTTATTTGTAGTTAAAGGAGGCCGCCAATGTCTCCTAGGCAAGGTAACGGCAATGGAACTAGGAGTTCTTTTTATTGGACTACCAAGCACACATGTGATCGTAAAAATTCCCATTGACAGAGAGGTTCAACCCATTTGCCAACATCCCAGAAGGCCACCAGTGGCTCTATTAGCAAAAATTGAGGAAAAATCCAATATCTAGTAGATAGAGATATAATCGAACCAGTGGAAGGAGGTTGCGAATGGGTTTCTCCGTTAGTACCAATTGTCAAGGACAATGGGGAACTTCGCCTTTGTGTTGATATGCGTAGGGCAAACGCAGCCATACTAAGAGAAAGGCATTTAATGCCAAAAATAGAAGGTCCGCGATTTTCTGTAGCAAAATTATCACTTGAGGTCTGCGATATTAAGGGTTAACCAGGGTCTCAAGTAGATAGTTAGAGAGTTTAGAAGATAACGGGAGAGTCGGGCAGGACACGCATAATGAGCGCGAGAAATGCGTAGCCTCGCGAGAGTGCGTAGATGCGTGAGAAAGGATAGGTGCGCGAGAAGGAATAGGCGTGCGAGCGTAAGGCGAGAGAACGTATAAATAGGAGCATCCGATCGGATAAGTTCTCTTTCTTAATACTCCGGTATACCGCGACAAAACTATTCTTCTGCACACAATTCAAGTACAATTAAGTGATTGTAATTGTAGACACTTACAATTGAACCCCACAGTTTGCGTCGGTTAGTAGCAACGTCGTTAATTATATAGACGACATATTAGTGTTTGGAAATACGGAAGAGGAACATGATTAAATGCTAAAAAGAGTACTTGGGATATTAAAGGAGAAAGGAATATTGCTAAACCAGGAAAAATGCATTTTTAAGGTTACAGCTGTTGAATTTTTAGGGCATAATATTTCAAACAAAGGCATAGAACCTAGCGACAAGAAGAAATTTCGAGCACCTTCATCGACGGAAGAAGTTCGAAGTTTTTTAGGGTTGATTACGTATTTAGACAGATTCCTAGCTGATTTAGCAACAACAACAGCTCCGTTACGCGAATTGATCCATGCAAAATCCAGGTTTATCTGGGGCAAACGACAAGAAGAAGCATTCAAGAAATTGAAAGAGATGGTCTCAGATGTTAAGCTATTGTGCTACTTCGACAACAGCTTGGGAACTAGAGTGATAGCTGACGCTTCACCTGTTGCGTTGGGAGCCGTGCTAGTTCAATTTAACGGACCAATCGACATAGAACCAAGACAGATAGCTTATGCAAGCAAAAGTTTAACGTCCACCGAGCAACGCTACTGTGGTATGTTTAGTGACTGTTACGGTCGCCATGTGGTATGTTTTGAGTAGTAGTAGTAGTAGTAGTAGTAGTAGTAGTAGTAGTAGTAGTAGTAGTAGTAGTATTTGTTTATTGAATAATTACATTATTGCACGTATCGCATTTTTCCTACAATTTTTAATGGGTCCGTCATTTTAGACTCTCCTCATTGTTCTTTAATATACGTTAGGGTAAATGTACCTGTAGCGACCAGACCGCCATCTGGCGTGAGAATCGTGAGCGATCGTGACATCCAGGGACAAAGACACGGATCTCCGTGGAGCGCACTCACCAGGCACACGAATGTGTCAAAGTGACGTGCGCCGCGTGTCCAGCGCTACACTTCCTGCTGTCAGCGAGCACATTCTCTCTCTTGCGACCCAACCTCGAAAGCGAACAGACCTCTTCCTTCGCTCCGCGCTCGAAAATTCCTAAACGTGAAACCCTCTCGAACGAACGTGCGCAACCGTTCATATTATAGTGTAAAATAAAGTTCATTATTACCTACTCACGAAACCCAACGCGTTCGCGACATAAAAATAGGGACAAGGTTAATCCGAACTAAATCGACCCCCCTAAAACTGGTGACCCCGACGTGATCGCGTGCGCGAGTGAGTGAGTGGTAACCTGACGAACACCGTGTCCAGCCGGAAAAAAACGTGTTTCCATTGTTCCACGGTCCGGACCGACGGCAACGTTCCCCCCCCCCATCATCGAGGAGCGGCCGACCACGAAGGAGGCACCACGCAAGCGCAGCCAGCGAAAAAAACCCCCGTGCACAAACCCCGAACCCACGTGAGTGCAAATCGACACCGAAGGTGGCCGACAGTGAGGAACACTGTTCAGGAACATTCTTCCCCGACGGAGCGACCGATCCTAGCGGAAAAGTTTCCTCTCGGTGCTGAGCGATCGCCGAACATTTTGCTGACACACCCCGCGCCGTGTCGCACACCCGCCGAGCATTTTGGTACCCGTACGTGTTTGCGCATCCGCCGATCATAACCTCACACGTACCGCCGAGCGCGCTCCAGACCCACGCGGTTTTTGTGTGTGCACCGTGTGTGGGTGTGTGTGTGAAGGTGCGCAGGCCGACGCCGAGCGGATTGCGTCAGAATTTTGCTCGAGCTACTTTCGTCATTTTTTTCAACCGTGCACCGAAGACGTCGTCAGCGCACGCAGCCATCGTTCTCTTCTCGCCGACACCATCGACCGAACGCCACCGAAGATCATCGCCCCTCGTTTCTCACACCACCGGCGTCATCGACGAACGCAGCCAATGAGCGACTAATCCTAACACGATCGACCGCGTGTGCGGATTTTTCTTCGCCGAAGGATCGACCTAGCCAACCTCAGCTGGACTTGCTTGCGCCCCCGCCACTAAGGTAAGATCCACCCTTTTTTAACTAACCTTAGTCGTAAGGATGTTGCACAGTCCACCGGTCCGCGACGTATCGACTCCCGATGGCGTAACCCCGAGTGCCGATCCAGCCACGAGTGGATCCAAATCGCCTCACGTACCAACACCGCCTGTTCCGAATACCCCGCGCGTACCAGGGCCATCCGCCTGCGACGCCATGTTTATGCCGCCCGAATCGCTGATTGACACTTTGAATGCCATGCAGCTGAAACCACCGGAGATGGACACCACTGACATTCAAACCTTTTTCTTCGCATTGGAAAACTGGTTCGATGCGTGGAATATAACCACGAACCAACATATTCGCCGTTTTAACATTCTTAGAACGCGTATACCGCTTCGTGTCCTTCCTGAGCTTCGCCCCCTGTTGGAGAACATTCGACAGTACGCTACTGACCGTTACGAGGTAGCAAAGCGTGCAATAATTGAGCACTTTGAAGAGTCGCAACGAAGCCGCTTGCATCGTCTGCTTGCCGAAATGAACCTCGGGGACCGAAAACCATCGCAGCTATTAGCGGAGATGCGCCGCGCCGCAAATGGAGCAATGACGGACTCTATGCTGGTAGATTTGTGGATCGGCCGTCTCCCGCCATACGTCCAGTCCGCCGTTATTGCCACTAACACGGATACCAACGATCGAGCTAAAGTAGCAGACTCTGTTATAAATTCGTTCGCGTTATACCACCGAACGGGCCCGTACCAAACCATCCACGAAGCACGCAACGAGGACTTCGAACGTCTTTCTCGGCACGTAACGGAATTAGGTCAGCGCTTGGACGCCGTACTGAGCAAGCTCAACGAACGAGAACGCGCGCGACCACGCTCACGTACCCGGCAACGTCAACCGAACCAGGATGCGGTAACACCCAGCGGACACTGCTATTACCACACGCAGTACGGGCAAGCAGTGCGGAACTGTCGTGCCCCCTGCTCCTTCAACAATCGGCGGCAGGGTAGTAACTCGGCCACTGCTTCCGATTGACGCTTAACCAGAGGCCAACCTCAACAGATACACGTACTTTCGACCCATAGCTATCGTCTCGTAATAACCGATCCAAAAACTAACATCAAATTCTTAATCGATACCGGTGCAGACGTTTCAGTAATCCCTCGACAACACAATTCCGTCCCGAGTAAACCCTCCACCATGAAGCTGTTCGCCGCTAATTCTACACCAATACAGGTTTACGAAGAGTCGCTCTATACTCTCGATTTGGGACTTCGCCGATCTTTCCTTTGGAACTTCATCATCGCAGACGTGGGGACAGCGATTATTGGAGCCGATTTTCTCCAACATTTCCATCTGCTCGTGGACTTGCGCAAAAAATGTCTTGTCGACGCCTTAACGAACGTACGTTCTACCGGAGTGCCGAGCCAAAACCCGTCGGAACCAACCGTAAAAGTATGTGATTCCACCTCACCGATCGCCACTCTCCTAAAGGAATTTCCCGGGTTAACTGCACTATCCACTCCTGGCACCTTACTGCAGTCCGAAGTGACGCACCGAATCGAAACGACGGGGCAACCAACATTCGCAAGACCTCGCCGATTACCCGAAAAGTACGCAGCTGCCCGCAAAGAGTTCGAATCACTCGTCCAGCTCGGAGTGTGCCGCCCCTCGAATAGCAGATGGGCCAGCCCGCTACATATGACAAAAAAGGCCGACGGCACCTGGCGCCCTTGTGGTGATTACCGCGCCCTAAATTCAAAAACCGTACCCGACCGTTATCCACTACCGTTTTAACAGGACTTCACGATGCATTTGCAAGGCAAGATCATATTTTCCAAGGTCGATTTGCACAAAGCATACCACCAGATAGCAATTCATCCGGATGATATAGCGAAGACAGCCACCACGACACCCTTTGGACTTTACGAGTTCACTACCATGCCTTTCGGATTGAGGAACGCAGCGCAAACATTCCAACGCCTTATCCATGATGTCCTACGAGGACTCGAGTTTGTTTTTCCGTATATCGACGGTATGATCGTAGCATCAACGTCCGAGGCAGAACACCACGAACACTTACGCCAACTTTTCGAACGGTTGGAGAAGCACCAACTAGCCATCAATCCAGCCAAGTGCGAGTTCTACCGGAACGAGATTTCCTTTCTGGGCCATCTGGTCAACGCTTCTGGTATTCGTCCTCTCCCCGATCGAGTCCAAGCCATCAGCGAGCTGCCACAGCCAACGACGATTATGGAGTTGAAGAAGTTCCTCGCCATGATAAACTACTACCGACGTTTTCTGCCGCACGCCCTGGAAACGCAAGGTATACTTCTCGAGATGACTCCAGGTAACAAAAAGAAGGACAGAACGCCATTAACCTGGTCGCTAGAAGCTTCCGAAGCATTCGCCCAATGCAAAGAGCAACTGAAACGTGCAACGTTATTGGCACATCCCGTGAAGAACGCCGAACTTTCTCTATGGACCGACGCTTCAGATTTCGCAGCCGGAGCCGTACTTCACCAACGCACCAACGAAGACCTGCAACCACTAGGCTTCTTCTCGAAACGTCTCGAAAAGGCACAGCAAAAGTACTCGACCTATGACCGAGAACTTACCGCCATCTATCTCGCCATACGACACTTCCGATACCAGCTAGAGGGTCGGGAATTCTGTATTTATACAGACCACAAGCCTCTAACCTTCGCCTTCCGACAAACACACGACAATGCCTCACCTCGACGAGCCCGGCAGTTAGACTTCATTGGCCAGTTTTCCACCGACATCCGTCACATCGCCGGAAAAGACAACGTTACAGCCGATCTGCTCTCCCGCATAGAGACAGTGCACGCGACACCGACCATCGATTATGAGCAATTAGCAGAAGAACAAGAGCGCGACCCTGAACTTTCCGACATTCTCAGTGGGAAAATTCAGACGGACTTGTTCCTGCAGAAGACACCAATACCGGGAAGCCCCAAGTCACTCTACGCCGACTGCCCTGGAGGTATCATCAGACCGTACATCACCCGATCGTTTCGAACACAACTTCTCCACGCCGTACATGATCTCAGTCATCCCGGAGCCCGCGCAACAGCTAGACTAATAACAGAGCGTTTCGTGTGGCTCAATGCAAGGAAGGAATCCCAGGACTTCGCTCGGAACTGCTTAGCCTGCCAACGCGCTAAGGTAGGAAGGCACGTCAAAAGCCCCTTGATACCGTACCCTGCAACAACAGCGAGGTTCAGTCATATCAACGTAGACATCATTGGACCATTTCCCATCAGTAACGGTAACCGATACTGCCTTACGATAATCGACCGATTTACTCGCTGGCCAGAAGCAATACCGATCTCGGATATCACCGCATCTACCGTCGTATCAGCACTACTATTCCACTGGATCGCCCGATTCGGAGTTCCGGCGCACGTAACAACGGACCAAGAGAGACAATTCGAATCCTCCTTGTTCAAAGAGTTGACGAAAGCCCTAGGAACGAAACACATCCGTACGACAGCCTATCACCCGCAGGCAAATGGAATAATCGAGAGGTGGCACCGCACTCTTAAAGCAGCAATCACCTGCAAAGACACCGCAAGATGGAGCGAACACCTACCGCTAATACTGCTTGGGCTACGAACCACGTTCAAAAATGACATCAACGCCTCGCCAGCCGAACTTGTGTATGGAACGACGTTGATCATCCCGGCAGAATTCTTCATCGCGAAACCGCAAAATGCCCTCGCCGACCAATCCGACTTCGCCAAAACGTTAGAGGAGACGATGAGCAGCATTCGACCACAGAGCACCGCTTGGCATACCAACCGCACACCGTTCGTGCATTCCGATCTGAACAAGTGTACTCACGTGTTCATACGCGACGACACCGTCCGACCTGCACTAACTACACCTTACCACGGTCCATATAAGGTTCTTACACGCAATCCTAAGTCTTTTCAGATACTCCTACGTGGACAGCCAACGCTGGTTTCGATCGACCGCTTAAAACCAGCGTATGGCGCAGAAGAGGAAGCCACCCCGGCCCCGCAGTGCTCGTGGGAAGGGCTAACGACAAACCTGCTGCCGCCAACAACCGACCACTCGGAAACTCTGCCGTTACCGGACGTCCAGGCAAATTTGGACCGCAGAGACGCCACCGCAGCCTCCAAACCGACGTCGCGCGAACAGCCAGTGCGTAATCAGACGACACCCGCACCACCATCGCACCCGACGACATCGAGACAAACCGACCGAGCCACCGTCGACGCCCCACCACCCTCCATCCTACGCCGCAACGACCAGACGGTATCGACCGGCGTCACCAGGTCTCAGCGGAAGGTCATCATACCTCTACGTTACCGGTGACACCGCTCTAGGAGGGGAGTACTGTAGCGACCAGACCGCCATCTGGCGTGAGAATCGTGAGCGATCGTGACATCCAGGGACAAAGACACGGATCTCCGTGGAGCGCACTCACCAGGCACACGAATGTGTCAAAGTGACGTGCGCCGCGTGTCCAGCGCTACACTTCCTGCTGTCAGCGAGCACATTCTCTCTCTTGCGACCCAACCTCGAAAGCGAACAGACCTCTTCCTTCGCTCCGCGCTCGAAAATTCCTAAACGTGAAACCCTCTCGAACGAACGTGCGCAACCGTTCATATTATAGTGTAAAATAAAGTTCATTATTACCTACTCACGAAACCCAACGCGTTCGCGACATAAAAATAGGGACAAGATTAATCCGAACTAAATCGACCCCCCTAAATACCTATAGTGGTGGTAGTACCAATAGTGGTGGTATTGCACTAAAATGCGATTCATACGGCAAATTACAAGTAATTAAGTTATTTAAGTTAGTGTGAAATGTTCTTTAGCCTTTTACAAAGGGTTTAAAAGTTAAATGGGGCCATTCCGTTTCTTAGTGACCGAAAAATCCATTATTTTGTGAAATGAGTCACCATTTTTCCAAAATCCTTAGGATTTCATAACGAAACTCATTTTTCTGTTAACGTTCTAAATGACCACATAACCACGCAATTACTAGTTTTTCAACATAACTGTTATGAAATGTTATTGTTTTACTAAAATTATTTGCCTTTTGACCATATTTATGCATTTTTGAGTGTTTTTTACCATAGTGCCATTATAGGTACACAAAACAGGCATGTTCCTATAGTGGTTATAGTTATAAAATCAATAAAAACAGGTCGTTTTAGATTTTTTCGAGGATAATTTTGACATGTCGTACTGTTTTCACTAAAATAAGCAACAGAAATGAGTTTTATGTAGGTAATTTACCAACAACAGGCCAAAATTCGCTTATATGGCTGAATGAAAAATTGACTACAAATCAAGCACACTCTTCCCGGTGTAGGTTGATGACAGGTGTGATGCAGTACTTTAGTCAATAGTTTCATTGATCAAATTTATACAGTTTTTACGATCAAATTACGCAAGAAACCTATATTATGGCAGTAATCCTTGATATTCATACGAAAACAGCTTCGAAACTAAGTTTCATTGATATTATACACCGTTTTTGATGCATCTTTGTTTACCACCACTATAGGAACACAATACGAGGACTATAGGAACCATACCACCATTATAGGTACAACAAAGCAGTCACAAAAATATGTATTTTTTCGTAAATTTGATGTATTTCATGATAAAAATGGTTGTGATTGCGTAGATAAAACATATTCCAATTGCTATGTGTTAAAATATACAGAAATTATCCTTCCTCACACTTTAAATCCATTAAAACACATCTGTACCACTACAAATTGCACCACTATTGGTACATTTACCCTATATATAACATTGTTGGAGTTCTATTTAGCTAACTCTAGGAATGGTTTTTGGGTGATAGTGGGAAAATTATCACAAAACCCCCTGAAAAGTTTTATGTAAGAGCTTACCTATAACTATCTATGGCCTAAAGTAACCTATCTAATCCTACGTAATATCTATATCTAACTAACTAACTAAGAATCATAGCACTAGCTGTTGTAACTATTACGGCACTTGTTTGTATAATTGTTGTATAGCTTTTCAATATGGACGTTAACATATTCAGTGTTCAGCCTACTGTGGAAGCTGTTCTATACCATGGAGGAACGTTAGTGATAATTTTTAGAATCTTATTCTGTAATACTTGTAATCTCTTTTTATGGGTGGATGCGCAAAATTTCCATATGGGGGTAGCGTATGTTATTACTGGTCGGAGAAAGCTATAATAAATGAGCATCTTGTTTTTTATATTGAGCTTGGATTTTCTATGTAAGAATGTATGAAGTACTTTTAATAATTTTTCAGCTTTAACTATAGTTTGCTCTATGTGTTCTTTGTATGTTAGTCGCTTGTCCAAAGTCAATCCAAGATATTTGACATGATTTTTCCAAGAGACGGTTGTATTATTTACTTTTAGTCCTTCTTGAGGTAGTTTCGCGACTAAAGTAGATAGCTTAGGATTTGTATCATTTGTCTTGATTTTCCATTTGCGACAGTATTTAGAGTATTTAGCTAATGCAATGTTTAACGTTCGTATTATCGGTTTTGGGTTTTTTGCTGATGAGGTTAGAGAGAAATCATCGGCATATAGATGTTGGCTACAATCTTTCATATCTGGTAGATCTGATATATAGATATTAAAGAGCAGTGGGGATAATGTGCTTCCTTGCGGTACTCCAGCTACTGGTAGGAAAGGATCTGATATAGCGTTAGCTATGTGTACGTTATTTTTCCTGTTTGACATGAACGATTGGATAATTTTTATAAGAGGTTTTGGAAACTTCAATAAGATTAGTTTGTAGAGTAGACCTTTGTGCCAGATTGTGTCGAAAGCGTTTTCCGTGTCGAGTAGTACCATACCATTAGATTTTTTACTTTTTCTATTATTTTTTACTAGGTTTGAAAGTCTAGGCAATTGATGAGTGGTCGATAGGGATGGTTGAAACCCAAATTGAGAGTAGGGAATAATATTGTTGGTGTCGACATGTAATCGAAGCCTTTTCTCGATGATTTTTTCGAAAATTTTTGCAATCCCGCTTAAAAGACTTATTGGTCTATAGTTTGATATATAGCTATGGTTTTTGCCTGGTTTTGGTATAGCTATAACTTTTGCCTCCTTCCATTTATTTGGGAAATAACATAGTTTGAAACAACAGTTGAAAATGTGGTTAAGAAATATTAAGGCCTTGGGAGGCAGTTTTTTTAGGGTCTTGTTGTTGATATTGTCTAGTCCCGGTGATTTCCTGTTTTCAATTTTTTTAAGTAAATCCTTAATTTCACTAGTTTTGCATAGCAAACCTGGATCGATGGGTAGTGAACTGTTTGAGGAGTTCAATTGTCTAACTTTTGATTCAACTTTGCGCTCTACCGGGCTAATAGAGTTATACGTTATGAAGTGAGCTGTTTCGAAATGTTTTTTTAATTACCTTAGCTTTCGCCTGGGGACTTAGTAAAGTTTGATTGTTTTCTTTAAGGGGAGGCATAAAATAATTCTTAATAAAATAATTTCCTTGTTTTTGATAATTTTTACAAATTTCCAGATATTGTTTTTGTTAGCTTGTTCTACATTCATCGAGATGAGTACTTTGGACCACATATTGTTTCTTGTTTCATCGAGTTTTTGATTAATTTGATAGCACAGACTATTATATTTGTTTTTCAGACTTGAACAGCGTCTGTGTCTTTGCCATTTGCGGCGAATCATATTTCTGTATTGTATTAAGCATGTTATTTCTTGTGGCAAAATAATATTGTAGAGTCCTGGATTTTTTTTCGGAACAGCTAGTTCATGAACTTCAGATATGATTGAATCGTGCAATCATATCGTCTATTTGTTGCATATTTGTTATGTTATGTATATTCATTTGAGTTCGGTCTATACTATTGTTAATATTATTCACAAAATTTGGCCAGTTGGCTTCGTTGTAATCGTAAAGATATTTGCATGGATTTGCTGTTGGTTTAGTGTTCAATATTTCGAAAATCACTGGAAGGTGATCGGATGCTAGATCTGTCATGGGAGTGGAAATAAGATGGCAATTATTCGAAAGTATGATGTCTAATGTTGATTGGCAACGATTTGGGTCTGACGGTATATACGCGGGGGTATTAGGATGGTGAATTGAAAACAGTTCTGTTTGTAATTTACCAAAGAGAACCTTTCCTACTTCATTGGAGTTGGCACAGTTCCAAAATCTATGACGTACATTGATATCTCCACAGATAAAGTAACTGTTGTTCAATTTGGTTAAAGTAACTACATCATTTGCAAATGCTTTCATGTTTTTGTTCGCTCCTGGATGGTAGGCCGAGATAAATGATATCTTACCAGAAGAAGTCTCTACATTTATACCAATTCCTTCAATTACTTTTAAATTGAGTGATTTCATTAGTCTGTGCTTGATGCTATTTTTTATGAATATTGCTACTCCACCCTTTTGTCCTTCTGTTCTATCTATTCTGTAAATTGTATAACTAGGAATACTAAATTTGATGTGTGTTCCATTTCGATGGAACTAGCGAGATGCGCGGTCTAAGGAACGGGCGAGAAGGGTGGGCTGAGGAAGGAGAGAGAGGTGCGGGGTGAGGAGCGGAAGGCTGTTCGAGTGGCATCTGGTTTGGCGACAATTGTCTGGAACGGCGGCACCCGCAATTGTTGTTCGATCTCATCGACACCGGCCAGAATTCCGCGAAACCCACCGTAGAATGCAAGCGGGCGGCTTGTGTGGTCGGACGGACCAGAGAAGCGAGGCAAGCGAGTTGCTGCTGTTTGCCGGACCACGTTAAGGGGGAACAGAGAGGGAATGAAGAGATAAGGAGAGAGTGAGAGAAGAGAGGAATTATGAAAATTATTTTGTGACCGAGTGGAGTGGGTCAGTCTGATGAAAATCGCGAAGGAGTTAAGTCGCAACCCTCGATTTCCTTATAGCGGCTGAAGTAGTCTATAATTACTAATAAATAAGTTGCGCATGGCATAGGCCCTAAAAAATCTAATACTAAATCGATCCACGGTCTTAACGGGAGGGCGCGACGAGTCATTGGTTCTGGTCTGCCTGGGGCTTCAACTAGCCTATAACCTTCACAAGTGGCTATCCGTTTGGCCGCCTCCTGGTCCATACCTGGCCACCAAACTCTGTTTCGAAGGCGGCGTTTCATGACCGACTCGCTTGGATGTCCTTCATGTGCCAGGTCGAGCCTTCTCTCTCGCAGTGCGGTTGGTATTACCAGCTTATTTCCCCTGACCACCATTTCCCCTATCATGCCTACTCTTCTTTAAATAGTATGTAACCTATTACCTCCGATTCCGTCCATATGCCCGTCTGTAAGCACATTTTTAGCTTTCCTAGTATTTCATCCTTTCTAGCACTCTCTTCCACTTCATCAACGCCTATAGCCGCTGATTATATTACCGCCCCAAGCATAAACTTATTCTCTTCCTCAAACGGTTCATCTCTCTCGTTTACCACTCATCGGGACAATGGATCTGCAACGTTTCCTTTCCATTTCCGATTGTTACTTTAGTAACAAATAAATTTATTTCCGTTAATTTTCGACAATGGCGATTCGAACTTAATGCGCGCGCTTAAAAATTTGTCCGGTCTCTCTCGTGTTTGCTTTCTAACTAGTTGCTGCTAATCACAGTAAAATGCTCATCGGTGACACTAATACACAAGACCATCATAGCTGCGGGTGTAGTGAGATATAATACTAAATCAACGTATCACGGTACAATAGTGCAATTAGACGAAATCGATGACTTTAAAAAAAGTGGTAAGAGTGTTTAAAGAAAGAAATGTCAACTTTCATACGTACCAGTTAGATGAGGAAAAAACAACATGATGAGGAAAATCGTTTTGCACGGTCTAATAGATCTACCAATCAGTGAAGTGGTGGAATTGTTGAAGGAAGAGAAAATCGTGCCAACAGATGTGAAAAAAATGTCAGTAAAGCAGAAAAAATACGACGAACATGCGGTCTACCTGTTACACTTCCCAAAAGGTAGCGTAAGTATGGAGCTGTTACGTTCCATTCGCGCCATAAACCACTGCAAAGTAACGTGGGAATATTTTTCCACAAAACCCGGCCCGGTGCAGTGCAAAAGGTGCCAGTTATTTGGCCACGGTGCAGAAAATTGCAATCGTATTAAAAGGTGTAAGCTGTGTGCTGGTGAACACGAGTCATTGACCTGCCCACTTACTGCAGGACCATCATCCGGGGACGGCCGTGTCCCCGAACACAAGCTTAAATGCACAAATTGTGATGGCAACCACACGGCAGTGTGCAGCAGCAGTAGTAACGATACAGGGCTTTTCGACCGAAATGAAATCTTGCCAATAATAAGTGAAGTGATGATTAAAATGCAAAAGTGCAAATCCAAAGAAGAACAGCTGATGACCATCTTTGAAGTTATCACAAAACATTGTATGCCATCAAAATGAGCTCTTTAATATTGAAAGTTGCAAACTGGAATGCAAATAGCATCCTCAAGAAAAACTTAGATGTAACAAATTTCCTACAAAAGCATAATATAGACATTATGTTAGTAACAGAAACTTTTTTGAAAACGCCCATCAAATTTAGTATTCCTAGTTATACAATTTACAGAATAGATAGAACAGAAGGACAAAAGGGTGGAGTAGCAATATGCATAAAAAATAGCATCAAGCACAGACTAATGAAATCACTCAATTTAAAAGTAATTGAAGGAATTGGTATAAATGTAGAGACTTCTTCTGGTAAGATATCATTTATCTCGGCCTACCATCCAGGAGCGAACAAAAACATGAAAGCATTTGCAAATGATGTAGTTACTTTAACCAAATTGAACAGCAGTTACTTTATCTGTGGCGATATCAATGCACGTCATAGATTTTGGAACTGTGCCAACTCCAATGAAGTAGGAAAGGTTCTCTTTGCTAAATTACAAACAGGACTGTTTTCAATTCACCATCCTAATACCCCCGCGTATATACCGTCAGACCCAAATCGTTGCCAATCAACATTAGACATCATACTTTCGAATAATTGCCATCTTATTTCCACTCCCATGACAGATCTAGCATCCGATCACCTTCCAGTGATTTTCGAAATATTGAACACTAAACCAACAGCAAATCCATGCAAATATCTTTACGATTACAACGAAGCCAACTGGCCAAATTTTGTGAATAATATTAACAATAGTATAGACCGAACTCAAATGAATATACATAACATAACAAATATGCAACAAATAGACGATATGATTGCACGATTCAATCATATCTGAAGTTCATGAACTAGCTGTTCCGAAAAAAAATCCAGGACTCTACAATATTATTTTGCCACAAGAAATAACATGCTTAATACAATACAGAAATATGATTCGCCGCAAATTGCAAAGACACAGACGCTGTTCAAGTCTGAAAAACAAATATAATAGTCTGTGCTATCAAATTAATCAAAAACTCGATGAAACAAGAAACAATATGTGGTCCAAAGTACTCATCTCGATGAATGTAGAACAAGCTAACAAAAACAATATCTGGAAATTTGTAAAAATTATCAAAAACAAGGAAATTATTTTATTAACAATTATTTTATGCCTCCCCTTAAAGAAAACAATCAAACTTTACTAAGTCCCCAGGCGAAAGCTAAGGTAATTAAAAAAACATTTCGAAACAGCTCACTTCATAACGTATAACTCTATTAGCCCGGTAGAGCGCAAAGTTGAATCAAAAGTTAGACAATTGAACTCCTCAAACAGTTCACTACCCATCGATCCAGGTTTGCTATGCAAAACTAGTGAAATTAAGGATTTACTTAAAAAAATTGAAAACAGGAAATCACCGGGACTAGACAATATCAACAACAAGACCCTAAAAAAACTGCCTCCCAAGGCCTTAATATTTCTTAACCACATTTTCAACTGTTGTTTCAAACTATGTTATTTCCCAAATAAATGGAAGGAGGCAAAAGTTATAGCTATACCAAAACCAGGCAAAAACCATAGCTATATATCAAACTATAGACCAATAAGTCTTTTCAGCGGGATTGCAAAAATTTTCGAAAAAATCATCGAGAAAAGGCTTCGATTACATGTCGACACCAACAATATTATTCCCTACTCTCAATTTGGGTTTCAACCATCCCTATCGACCACTCATCAATTGCCTAGACTTTCAAACCTAGTAAAAAATAATAGAAAAAGTAAAAAATCTAATGGTATGGTACTACTCGACACGGAAAACGCTTTCGACACAATCTGGCACAAAGGTCTACTCTACAATCTAATCTTATTGAAGTTTCCAAAACCTCTTATAAAAATTATCCAATCGTTCATGTCAAACAGGAAAAATAACGTACACATAGCTAACGCTATATCAGATCCTTTCCTACCAGTAGCTGGAGTACCGCAAGGAAGCACATTATCCCCACTGCTCTTTAATATCTATATATCAGATCTACCAGATATGAAAGATTGTAGCCAACATCTATATGCCGATGATTTCTCTCTAACCTCATCAGCAAAAAACCCAAAACCGATAATACGAACGTTAAACATTGCATTAGCTAAATACTCTAAATACTGTCGCAAATGGAAAATCAAGACAAATGATACAAATCCTAAGCTATCTACTTCAGTCGCGAAACTACCTCAAGAAGGACTAAAAGTAAATAATACAACCGTCTCTTGGAAAAATCATGTCAAATATCTTGGATTGACTTTGGACAAGCGACTAACATACAAAGAACACATAGAGCAAACTATAGTTAAAGCTGAAAAATTATTAAAAGTACTTCATACATTCTTAAATAGAAAATCCAAGCTCAATATAAAAAAACAAGATGCTCATTTATTATAGCTTTCTCCGACCAGTAATAACATACGCTACCCCCATATGGAAATTTTGCGCATCCACCCATAAAAAGAGATTACAAGTATTACAGAATAAGATTCTAAAAATTATCACTAACGTTCCTCCATGGTATAGAACAGCTTCCACAGTAGGCTGAACACTGAATATGTTAACGTCCATATTGAAAAGCTATACAACAATTATACAAACAAGTGCCGTAATAGTTACAACAGCTAATGCTATGATTCTTAGTTAGTTAGTTAGATATAAATATTACGTAGGATTAGATAGGTTACTTTAGGCCATAGATAGTTATAGGTAAGCTCTTACATAAAACTTTTCAGTGGGTTTTTGTGATAATTTTCCCACTATCACCCAAAAACCATTCCTAGAGTTAGCAAAATAGAACTCCAACAATGTTATATATAGGGTAAATGTACCAATAGTGGTGCAATTTGTAGTGGTACCGATGTGTTTTAATGGATTTAAAGTGTGAGGAAGGATAATTTCTGTATATTTTAACACATAGCAATTGGAATATGTTTTATCTACGCAATCACAACCATTTTTATCATGAAATACATCAAATTTACGAAAAAATACATATTTTTGTGACTGCTTTGTTGTACCTATAATGGTGGTATGGTTCCTATAGTCCTCGTATTGTGTTCCTATAGTGGTGGTAAACAAAGATGCATCAAAAACGGTGTATAATATCAATGAAACTTAGTTTCGAAGCTGTTTTCGTATGAATAGCAAGGATTACTGCCATAATATAGGTTTCTTGCGTAATTTGATCGTAAAAACTGTATAAATTTGATCAATGAAACTATTGACTAAAGTACTGCATCACACCTGTCATCAACCTACACCGGGAAGAGTGTGCTTGATTTGAAGTCAATTTTTCATTCAGCCATATAAGCGAATTTTGGCCTGTTTTTGGTAAATTACCTACATAAAACTCATTTCTGTTGCTTATTTTAGTGAAAACAGTACGACATGTCAAAATTATCCTCGAAAAAATCTAAAACGACCTGTTTTTATTGATTTTATAACTATAACCACTATAGGAACATGCCTGTTTTGTGTACCTATAATGGCACTATGGTAAAAAACACTCAAAAATGCATAAATATGGTCAAAAGGCAAATAATTTTAGTAAAACAATAACATTTCATAACAGTTATGTTGAAAAACTAGTAATTGCGTGGTTATGTGGTCATTTAGAACGTTAACAGAAAAATGAGTTTCGTTATGAAATCCTAAGGATTTTGGAAAAATGGTGACTCATTTCACAAAATAATGGATTTTTCGGTCACTAAGAAACGGAATGGCCCCATTTAACTTTTAAACCCTTTGTAAAAGGCTAAAGAACATTTCACACTAACTTAAATAACTTAATTACTTGTAATTTGCCGTATGAACCGCATTTTAGTGCAATACCACCACTATTGGTACTACCACCACTATGGGTACATCACCCCTGTTCAATCTTACGATTTCGGATAATGTTCTTTCGCGTTTCGGTGTAACTTTTTCTAGCGTTTTATAATTACCGGGTGTTGTTCCTTGTATTGCACAATTAGAAGAGAGTTTATTTCACGCAATTCACTTATACTTATAAACTAATCGATCGTGCCCGAACGCTCCGAACTCAACGAATGATCTTCGTGTTTCGTTAAACACGAATCAACTGGCAGGGCTTCCGTGCCTAAGCCTGAACATCCTCCCCCCCTTGACGCAAGTCAATAATCAAAATAATAACAAATAAAAATAACGGAAGTTAAAAGTATGTGCCTTCGCGTTCAGATGCAGGTAAGATACAAATTCTTAAGAGGGGGCATGTTACGATACCTTTCGTTATTTTCAGCTTTACTACCCGTGCCAGCTTATCGTCTTCGGTGTGCGCATGCCGTGTGGTGTTGCAAAGGAGCAAACCGATCTTCGGGATAATCTGTCTGCCAGGTAAACTAAACTGTTGTTGTTCATCATCGCCATAGAATAAACGCGTTGTACTTCTTGTAGGCAAGCCTTCGACAAATGCTGAACCTATGTGCCGACTAGGAAATGCGCTGGGGTAAGTGACGACTAATCGATAGGGTCATCAGGCATCGATAGAAAAGGACGCGAACGCGTCGCTGCTTCGATTAAGTTTAGACCGGTAGTGCAGGTGAAAGTTGCAGTGTAGGTGGTTATCGCTTGACGGTCTTCGCTGCTGCCTTCCACAATCCGCAAGAGGGTGGTGTGGTGTGGGTAGAGGAAAGTGTCAAGTGCAAATTCGGTTGCGATCTGTAACGAATAAGTATAGTTGTTCGCCGCGGAACAGATTAACTAGCTCATGAAGCTCACTTGCAGCATTCGCGTTGTGTGCTGGTAAACTGCGTCGCGCAGTCAATCGTGGTAGTGATAAAAGTTGTAGTTGTTAAACTGTTGGTTGCTGTCGTGTGCACCGACAAAAAATTATTTCAACTGACCAATACAAAATTAGCCTTCCATCTAACGGCCAATGCTCATCCCGTACCGTCGAGAGCAATGATCTTCCTTCTTGCTGATGAAGCTCCGTGTAACGGCACTTGTCGATCATGTGCGTAAACGACTGCATTTTAGGAGGCAGGACAGGATGCTTTGCATGGTAGGGCAGCTGGGAAACTCGAATGATTCCTAGAGGGTCTAGGAGTGAAGCTAGTGTTCGCCAGGGTATTTGTTTCGTCACCACGTTGCCTTTTTCGGGCTGCCCGAGATCCATTGAAAATGCATCCAGCTGCGCTGTATGGTGTAGCACAGTGTTTGCAGTTTTCATGCGCTCGGTAGTGATGATTAAAGGTGCGTGGTGGTGTGCTGCTGTTCGTTGAGTGCGTGACCTTTCCTTAGTGTTACGTGCGCAGTGAATGCAGTATGCAACGATACGCGACAATCGCTTGTAGCTGTAACACGTAAACAAAGGAAAATTAGTAGGCGTTATCATTACGGTAGCACTCACCATACGAATCTCAAGATTTGTTTCTTCGGTTGGTTCAGGGTTAGAGTTGGGCCAGATGGAAGCGGGTAGACAAAACCAATCCGGACCGAAGCTCCGCAGCTTACTTTTCAGGAATTCTGCTGACATACCGTGAAAAACGAAATCTGCGGGATAATACGCGCAGGATAAATGCTTCCACGATCGCTGGTGCGAACGGTGCTGCACATCGAAGCATGAATCATCTTGCTCTGGATCATATAAAACAACGTTAGCCTTTACCTCCTCGTATGGTAAAAGCTTTCGCGCCGAGCGTGTCTCGATCTGTTCAGCATATAAAGCAGCGAGCACATTAAGTGAATTGGATACGTCATACGTTTTATCTAAATGTAGCTCAATAGGTAAGTGAACAGCTTGGTGTTTTGTCACTTCGTGAAACTTTTCATGCTTTCGTACTTTGAGTGAATATCTATCATTAACTTGTGCTTCTTCTTCTTTACAGAATCACTCGGTGGATTGATTTCGTGATGCCATGCATGCTACCGATGGCATGTAAAAGATTTCGAACAATTTGGGGATCATCAAAACATCCAGCTCGCAGTGGGTGGCTTTGGACGCAAACTTCGCAAGCACCGTGTTTTGCACCGGGATGGAAAATTGATCCGCACCAATCAGAGTGATGTCGATCGAATTATGTTCGATGTATAAGCGAATCGATCGCTGATTGGAATAAGCTGAGTTACACCATCTAACTACATCTACAAGCATACGTAGGATGCTTTATACTATGTGCATCGCTAGCATGAATAACCGCAGTTTGAGACAGAACTTTCTCAGAAGTTTGTCTCAGTGCTGCCTCGCTGTTTGTTTTAGTGCTTGCCGTGTGATCGTCAGTGTTGTGTGTGTGTGTCACCGGAGCATTTTGCGCAGCTGGCTTGGTTGCAGTGGAAAATGCACCGATTTTATGTGTGTAACACGCGGAAACATTTTGCTCAGCTGGCGTCGATGCAGTGGAAAATGTGCCGGTGTTTTGTGTATTACACGCAGGAGCATTTGGCGCAGCTGGCTTCGGTGCAGTGGCAAATGTGCTGGTGTAGTGCGGTGTGTGTATCAGTGTGTGGTGTGCTGAACTACAGTGCTTACACTTGTGTTGCGACGAGCAATCATGCGTGTGGTGATTGTCGTGCAAGCAATTTAGGCAGAGCTTGAGTGTATTTGCGTTCTGATATCGTTCATCCGAATTCATGAGCATGAATTGCGGGCATTTCGCTATAGAGTGTTGCGAATAGCATATAGGGCATGTGCGTGTGTGTGCGTAAGTCGTAGCCGGAGAATTAGCTTCGCGTAAAGGTTTAGCTTTTTTATGCTGGTAGGACATTTGCTTTCCGCTAGGTGTCGCCGCGGTATTGTTTACACGAGTGTAACCACAAGCTAACCCGGGAAGCGCGATGGTGGGCTGTTTTGTCCCTGGCAAAGAAATTATGCCTGCGCTTTCATTTCGCTGCAAACGCATTTTGTTTGATTTTAACACGGCTTCTATGCGTATCAAACGGTCATCGTAATCATCGCGTACAACGGCATTATGCACAATTTCGTCGTGTGTGACTGCTGCGTCTTCTAATTGGCATTGCACAGTTTCCAAGTCGATGGAAAGCTGTTCGATTTTTGCAATGAGAGGGTCGATCTGCATTGCATCCCGTTCTGGGTAAAAGTTTATGAGAAACTTTTCGTAATCCGGTAACATCGCTAGCAACGCTGTCCTTCTGGACGATAGGATACGTTGTTGGGTTGCCATAGTTCGGTTTTAGGATGACGCTAAATTTCACGAACACAGTGAGCTCGGTCGACGGTGTTGCGACTAAAGCAAAGTTACACGCACAATAATCACAAATATCGCGAGAATCCGTAAAATTATTTCTACCAGAATCCGTCGTTATCCTGGTCACGGCACCAATGTTCAATCTTACGATTTCGGATAATGTTCTTTCGCGTTTCGGTGTAACTTTTTCTAGCGTTTTATAATTACCGGGTGTTGTTCCTTGTATTGCACAATTAGAAGAGAGTTTATTTCACGCAATTCACTTATACTTATAAACTAATCGATCGTGCCCGAACGCTCCGAACTCAACGAATGATCTTCGTGTTTCGTTAAACACGAATCAACTGGCAGGGCTTCCGTGCCTAAGCCTGAACACGTATATTAAAGAACAATGAGGAGAGTCTAAAATGACGGACCCATTAAAAATTGTAGGAAAAATGCGATACGTGCAATAATGTAATTATTCAATAAACAAATACTACTACTACTACTACTACTACTACTACTACTACTACTACTACTACTACTACTACTACTACTACTACTACTACTACTACTACTACTCAAAACATACCACATGGCGACCGTAACAGTCACTAAACATACCACAGTAGCGTTGCTCGGTGGACGTTAAACTTTTGCTTGCATAAGCTATCTGTCTTGGTTCTATGTCGGTTGGTCCGTTAAATTGAACTAGCACGGCTCCCAACGCAACAGGTGAAGCGTCAGCTATCACTCTAGTTCCCAAGCTGTTGTCGAAGTAGCACAATAGCTTAACATCTGAGACCATCTCTTTCAATTTCTTGAATGCTTCTTCTTGTCGTTTGCCCCAGATAAACCTGGATTTTGCATGGATCAATTCGCGTAACGGAGCTGTTGTTGTTGCTAAATCAGCTAGGAATCTGTCTAAATACGTAATCAACCCAGTGGCGGGTCAAGCCTCTCCGAGGCCCTAGGCGTAATGGTAGACGGGGCCCCTTTACCAAATCCATCGACGGGAGGGGGGGGGGGGGGGGGGGGGGGTGGTTTTGAAATGTTGTGAAATCATGCACTGAAAAGTTTCTAAGTTTGCCGCAGTTACATTTTTTACTGAAAGCCATGATACATGGCTAAGTGATACATGGTTTTGTCGTTTCACTGAATATTTGTTAAACAAATTACTGAAAATGCATTTATTTATTCTGTCAAAACGACATGTAAGTCAGTTTGAGCCTCAAAAAAAAATATAATGCGATGCCCGCTTGTTCGTGATGAACAAAAATTTGATTTGGGTAAGCAGTTACTTACAGACACCCCGATAAAATTTTAGGTGCATATTCGGCTTGTGGAATTAACGTTTTGGTTGAGAAAAATCTTCACACCACTTTGCTGTTCTTGCTGAAATTTCGTGGTAACCGTGAGTGCATACCAAATCAACAAACTTGTTTCGACAAAATACAGTTCTTCTTCTTCTTCTTTGGCTCAACAACCGATGTCGGTCAAGGCCTGCCTGTACCCACTTGTGGGCTTGGCTTTCAGTGACTAATTGATTCCCCCCATAGCAGGATAGTCAGTCCTACCGTATGGCGGCGCGGTCTATTTGGGGATTGAACCCATGACGGGCATGTTGTTAAGTCGTACGAGTTGACGACTGTACTACGAGACCGGCTCAAATACAGTTCACATCTGTATAAAACTTTATGAAACAGAAATTAACATGAGCAGAATGGACTGCCATCCTGCGCATCAATAGAAACCCCAATTTCTATACTTTTTTTCGCCATTTTTTAATCGATATCAATGACTAAAGAATCAGTAATATCAGAAAGGCTTTGTGGTATTGTTGTGGGAACGCAGCCTCAGCAGCGCCAGCTGCTCGACGTCGACATTCGCCTGTCGACTATTGAAGCACGATCGTGTTGAGTGCCTGAGTGTTCCCGTATTGGCGAACAAGGACCGGAGCCGCACGAGAGTTGATACCGAGCGCTCAAGGGCAACGGACGGTTGCACACCCACACACCAGTATTCGCGTATCGTCCTATGTATTATTTTACCGTGTTTCCTATTAAGTTTTAAATAAAGTGTAAGAATCACAACAGTTGGCGACGAGGATTTTTAAAGTTTGTGACGAATTTTTATCGGAAGTGAATTTCGCGTAGTGCAAAGCTATTCCACCGACAAGGAAACGCCGCAGGATGAGCCAAGAAGAAGATGAACGTCGATCATCGCAAGGTTGGCAAAACGTGATGGCCCCGGTTACAGTGCACGCACCGCAAGATACAGGTCAACGTCCCCAAGTGCCACTGACTCAGTTCGTACAGCAAAATGGTTCGGTCCCACCATTTTCTGCATCGTCAGTACAGAATGTTCCGGAAAGTGATAATTCTGCAACGGCACAAATTTTGAAACTAATGCAACAGCAGATGGCGCAACAGCAGCAAATTTTGTTGCAATTAATGCAGCAAACGAAAGCGCCTATCGAACAATCCCCCCTTGAGCAAATACTTGATTCCTTATGCGGTCACATTAAGGAATTCAGGTATGACGAAGAAAACGGTTCAACTTTCGCTGCATGGTACACGAGATACGAGGATCTTTTCCTTAAAGACGCTGCACGCTTGAAAGACGAGGCAAAAGTGCGTTTATTGATGAGAAAGTTGGGAACCTCTGAACACGACCGTTACACCAGCTACATACTGCCAAAGCATCCGCGTGATTACAGTTTGCAGGAAACAGTTGCTAAATTGACCAGCTTATTTGGCACGAAAGAATCCTTGCTTCATCGACGATACAAGTGTTTGAAGCTAACCAAACTTCGCACCGAGGATTTTATCACTTTCGCGTGCCGGGTCAATCGTGGCATCGTCGATTTTGAGCTGGGAAGGCTAACGGAAGAGCAGTTAAAGTGTTTAGTGTTCGTTTGCGGTATGAAGGGCGAAGAAGACATCGAGTTTCGTACACGTCTTTTACATCGCATCGAGGAGAACCAGGATGTAACCCTTGACCAACTTTCTGCTGAGTGTCAACGTATGACGAATTTGCGTCAGGATAGTGCGATGATTGAACGTGACCGCAGTGATCAAGTATTTTCCGTTCAACGTAACGCAAATCGGAATCAGCGCACCAACACAGGCCCGTCTCATTACACCAACGAACAGCGTACAGGTAAACCTAGTCGACCATGCTGGTTATGTGGATCCCTGCATTGGACTCGCGAGTGCACTTACAAGACGCACACATGCACACAATGCGGATCGGTCGGCCATCGCGAAGGTTTCTGTAAGCAGCAACGTACCAAGAAGCAGCCCTATCGAAAGAAGACTTTTCGTAAACGAGCCAATATGCAAAGTGTCACCGTGAATGTGAACAGCCTACATCATCGGAGGAAATTTTTATCGTGTTCGGTCAACGGTTCACAAAATCGGCTCCAACTGGATACAGCATCGGACATCACAGTGATTAGTCGTCGGCTTTGGAAACGCATCGGTAGCCCGCAATTATTCCCATCATCTGTAATCGCGAAATCGGCATCTGGTGACAAACTCGAAATGGATGGCGAATTTCGAGCAACGGTTGGAATCAACGGGCAGGAGAAGAAAGCTGTAATTTTCGTGGCAACAGGAGAATTGGCCTTGCTGGGAATCGACCTTGCTGAAGCTTTCTCCTTATGGTCTGTGCCTATAGACCAGCTGTGTAACAATGTTACCAGCACAGCTACTACTCCGGAGGGAATCGTTCGAAAATTTCCCGGCCTGTTTAAATCAACGATGGGGTTTTGTGCGAAAGCTGAGGTTACACTACACCTGAAGCCGAATTTCAGTCCAGTTTTCTGCGCAAAACGTCCCGTAGCTTATGCCATGCGCGATGCAGTGAACGCCGAACTTGATAGACTGGAGCGGCTCAATATCATCACACCAGTCCAGCACTCCGAGTGGGCAGCACCGATTGTAGTGGTACGCAAGTCGAATGGACAACTGAGAATATGCGGAGACTATTCGACGGGACTCAACGCATCACTCCACCCCCATGACTATCCGCTGCCACTGCCACAGGACATCTACACCAAACTGGGTAACTCGACAATTTTTAGCCAAATTGACTTTAGCTTTCTTACAGGTCCCCATTGCCGAGCAAAGTCGCCGCTTGCTCACCATAAACACGCATAAAGGGTTGTACCTGTATAATCGCCTGCCACCAGGGATTAAAGTAGCACCAGGCGCATTTCAGCAGCTTATGGACCAAATGCTTGCTGGAATGGAACGTGTCGCGAGTTACATGGACGACGTTATCGTTGGTGGACGAACACAACGGGAACACGACGACGTACTAAACGAAACCCTGAGACGCATTCAGGAGTATGGTTTCACCATCCGCCCGGAGAAATGTTCGTTCAACAAACGCCAAGTTCGCTACCTTGGTCACATCCTCGATAACCACGGCATTCGTCCAGACCCAGCCAAAATAGCTGCGATAAAAGATCTTTCAGCGCCAACCGACGTTAGTGGTGTACGTTCCTTTCTTGGCGCCGTTAACTATTATGGAAGATTCATCCCGAACATGCGCAAGCTTCGATACCCGTTGGACAACCTACTGAAAGAAGGCAGTTCGTTTAAGTGGTCCCCTGAATGCCAAAAAGCCTTCGAGCAGTTCAAAAGTATCCTTTCATCGGAACTGCTCCTGACGCACTACGATCCAAGGCGTGAGATCGTTGTATCCGCGGACGCGTCATCCGTCGGATTAGGCGCAACAATCGGTCACAAGTTCCCCGATGGAACTTTTAAAGTTGTGCAGCATGCGTCCCGTGCACTTACAACGGCAGAGAAAAACTACAGCCAGATAGATCGGGAAGGCTTGGCAATTATCTTCGCTGTGACGAAATTTCATAATTTTATATTTGGACGGCATTTTACTCTACAAACAGACCACAAGCCACTTTTGAGAATTTTCGGCAGCAAGAAAGGCATCCCCGTTTACACCGCCAATCGCTTGCAGAGATTCGCGCTCACCTTACAGCTGTATGATTTCGACATCAATTACGTATCGACCGACAATTTTGGGAACGCCGACATCCTTTCGCGACTGATTCGAAATCACGAAAAGTTAGAGGAGGATTACGTGATTGCTAGCATCGGCCTAGAGGAGGACATACGATCAGTCGTCGTTAACTCATTGAGTTCAGTTGCATTAAATGCAACGGATGTCGCAACGGCTACTAAATCCGATCCCATTATGAGCAAAATCATACAGTTTGTACGACAAGACTGGCCACGTAACAGTACGTTCAGCGGTGAGCTGGCATGCTTCTACGCTAGGAAGGAAGCTTTATCAGAGATGGGAGGCTGTCTCTTATTCGGGGAGAGAGTCATCATACCAAAGGCTCTCCGGCAACGATGCCTGCGTCAACTACATCACGGCCATCCAGGAGTACAAAGGATGAAGTCGATCGCACGAAGCTACGTCTACTGGCCGAAGATAGACACTGATATCGCTGAACTTGTAGCATCTTGTAACGCTTGTGCATCCGCAGCGAAATCACCCCCACACGCTAGCCCGGTATCATGGCCTGAGATAACTGCACCGTGGCAACGTATCCACATCGATTATGCTGGCCCCATCGACGGTTTCTCCTACTTAATCGTAGTCGATGCTTTCTCTAAATGGCCAGAGGGAATAAGGACTGCCAGCACAACTTCCAAAGCGACCATACGAATCCTTAATACCATGTTTGCGCGATACGGTATGCCAGTAACCCTTGTTAGCGATAATGGTCGCCAATTCATCAGTTCCGAATTTGAGGATTTTTGTATTTGTAACGGCATAGAGCACCTCACATCCGCCCCGTTCCACCCTCAGTCTAACGGGCAAGCGGAACGCTTCGTTGATACATTCAAGCGCGCCATAATCAAAATCACGAGCGATGGAACTGCAATAGAAGATGCACTTGACACGTTTTTACAAACATATCGCGCCACGCCAAATCCTCAAGTGCCAAATAACGAAGCGCCAGCGACAGTAATGTTCGGACGACAAATTCGCACTTGTTTAGAGCTTATACGCCCTGTGCCTAAACCGCAAGAAACCAATAACGATGAGCAACGACGCAATTTCGTCCCAAATGATCTAGTCTTCGCAAAGATTTACTCGCAAAACGGATGGAAATGGAAGCCAGGAAGAATATTGCGGAAATGCGGCAATGTAATGTACCGTGTTATGACTGAGGACCATAAGATTATACGAAGCCATATCAACCAACTACGTCGTCGAGTCCCTTCTAACCAGCAAGCCAGTAAGCGTGATCAACACCTTTTGCCGCTACATATTCTCTTGGATGAGTGGAACCTTACGCCTCCGTCGTCGTCACCTGATTCATCGTCATCATCGTCCTCATCGTCTCCATCGTCATCGTCGTTGTCGCCACCGTCCGATTCAGCTCCATCTAATCTATCACCGTCGTCCACTGAATCATCATCTTACAGGACCGTGTCCCAATCATCAGCATCACCACCTCCTGAACGTGATTGCATCCCTGAAGAGTCGCATCGAGGAGCACAGCCGGTACCACCACCACGCCGCTCTTTTAGAGATAGAAAAGCACCGCGTTGGTTCGACCCGTACCTGCTGTATTAAAAGAAGGGAGATGTTGTGGGAACGCAGCCTCAGCAGCGCCAGCTGCTCGACGTCGACATTCGCCTGTCGACTATTGAAGCACGATCGTGTTGAGTGCCTGAGTGTTCCCGTATTGGCGAACAAGGACCGGAGCCGCACGAGAGTTGATACCGAGCGCTCAAGGGCAACGGACGGTTGCACACCCACACACCAGTATTCGCGTATCGTCCTATGTATTATTTTACCGTGTTTCCTATTAAGTTTTAAATAAAGTGTAAGAATCACAACAGGTATGTTCAAATTTTGGGTACTGTGGATACTGTTTCGAAGCGGACTTTCGACACTTGATCGTCTAGGCGATCATAAAAACCTTTAGGACGTTGGAGTTTAGAGGGCTTACCTTGGGTAGGAGGACATTAGTAAACTCCTTAAATGAGAAGTCGATAGATGATGGATGGGCTTAGTCCTATCCTGACAATCCGAACAAATCTGACCTGCCATGTTCGGAGTTGGTTTTATTTATACTCAAAAGAAGTTAAAGGTCGGAAAGTTATCGTTTTCGCTAATCTAGTTACGTTTGTCTTTTATTGACAATAACGATGGTTCCAAACGATATTTTCTTTCCTACTTTACAGTTTTCAGCTCGTGTTTCATAGTACGGACGATTTGATTTAAAATCGTCATCGTGAGCATAACATGAAAACAATAGTTTGCATTTACGTTGGTGTTTACCTTTACAATGAATACTGAAGTACCGTCTTGCTTCGAATTACGGCCATTTCATTTTCAATCGGTCAGAGCGATAACTTCTTGCACGCGGGAAAAACAATATTTTCATTCGAAAGTAACTGAAAATACCCTGTATTGCAATATGTTTGTCTTAAGTGATCCGCGGACCACAGATTGGAGGCCACTGCTTTAGATCAGCTGCTTTCTAAATGATCGATCGTTGAGGGCCAGGAGAATGCATCTTTTTCTTTTACACATACATTATTATATTATTACAGTTAATACATAAAATAACTGGTTTATGATATTAAACAATGCGATTGGTTATATTGTTGTTTTTCTTAAATTATTATATCTTCCAAGCAAGTTTCTAATTCGTTTTATTAAATTACAATTACTAAAATTGATTGAAAAGATTCTTCAATTAAGAGTCAGCAGCAGAGTGTGTAAAAGTCATAAAAAGTTCCAAACAATTAAGCAAAATCGCAATATCGCTTCTTAATGTACCCTTCCTTCCATGTTGCAAATTGTTTTCAGGATATATCTGAAGATGATACAAAAACCTTAACAGCTGAAAAATTATCGAGACAAACGTACAATCGTTCAGTACTATTATGAGGCCACGGACAAGTAAGGCCAGGTCAGACAAATTGATAGCGTATTTCCTTCAAAAATACTCCTAGAAAATCGTTGCATCCTTAAAAAGCAATAGTTTGTAAACATTGTTCTCGTAAAATCAACAGTCAGGTTTTTATGGAATTATTCGTTTCTATTTTATAATTTCTTCTCAAATTTGGCCATATTGATTGGTCCGACAATCCATGTTATGGTGATCAAATTTGGAAGAGTTCAACGATATGAATTGTCATATTAAAATATGTTCAGTTAATTTTTAATGAATAGGATCTTCCTATCTTTCAAAATCGGTTAAATATTTTCTCGGGCCGGACTTTGCGCGATTTTCTAATTTTACGCGATCATTCATATCGATTTTTCCTTTCCGTCGACCCTTCCAATATTGACCCAAACCCTTCAACAGCTTGCCTTTCTACCATCACTTCGTCCAGTCCACAATTTTGACTGGGGCCCCAAAGGTTAGCCGGGGCACGAGTTCTTAGTTTTTGCGAGATAACATAGACACAAGCCAAATTAAAAAGCGCACACATCGACATCGGAATCGATTCTTGAATGAAACCTCAACAGATAAAAAGAGCGTGCTTGGTGTCAGCCAATTTTTCTTGCTAATTTCTACGGCTACGAACCGTTGTGTTGAGATCGGTTTCGGAGCCTTTTAATGTCGTATGTCCTTGTAGTTTGCGTGAGGCATCTCTTGTAACGGATTTTCGCTTTACTCAATTCGTGCGTAGCGTTCAATGCATTTGATGCAACGCTTTGGGCCAACGATGATGAAATGGTATTGTTTTGAGCTGTGGGCATGTATCGCAGCGTTCTGCGCTTCCAACTAAGGTAAAAATATTGCACATGTTAAAAAGGCAAATGTTTTCTGCTTCTGATAGTAAAATGCTTCTGATAATTAAAATAAATATGCTTCTGATAGGTCTGGTAGTAATAGTAAATCTGATTGTAAACATAACCCCCGGAGGGAAAATGGGGGTATATTGGGTTGACAACACCAAATGGAAGGGGCCCCTCAATCGACGGGATCATCAACGGGGCCCCCAAATGACCGAGGCAATGGAGATTGTTCTTCGTATTATGGCTGTATATGGCTGTATGTAGATGCAGCTGTAACGGTTTTTGGTCTTGTTGTATTCGCAAAAATTGGAATAGTCGATAAAAACCATATATAAATGAACATGGTCAATAGGTTCCTTGAGTATTTTTATACCCTCCCCCCCCCTTCCTTCTAACTGATACCTTTCCCATTTCCCCTTATCTTCGGTTACAAACTTGATGTGTTCGATTAGGGTCAAGAATGAAAATTTTAGTTTTTGCATTAAAAGACACACACAATCCACTATCCCAGGCCAGGAATGTGAATACCATTTTTCGTGTGAAACAGCTGTCTGCTCTCGGCACACAATCGCAAAGCAGTAGCAGGGGCCCCGTATACAAGAACAGGACGGTTCATCCCAGCCAAGAGCGCACACAATGACATCGATTTAACCATTTCTCGAATGAAACCTCAACCCACTCAAGCACCGTTGACCAAACGACCTTCCTAGGCTTTTTAAAGCGACGCGAGCTTGGTGTCATTTTTTCCTGCTAATTTCTCCGGCTACGAGCCGGTGTATTGACATTTTGTTTAGGGGCCATTAAATTTTTGTCTGTGTATGATGTGTGTTTGTGGCTGTTTCAACGGGTTTTCTTTGTGGTTAAACGCAGCGCTGTTCTGTGTTCCGTGCATTGGATTTTAGCAGCAAGTGTCTCCGCGTTTTTTTGGTGAGCTCGTGCACCGATCATCCACACCAAGCCATCAAATGGAAGGGGCCCCTTATTGATGGGGCCCTTTATAGACGGGGCCCCTTATTGATGGGGCCTCCTTACCGACGGGGCCCCTTCATCGAAGAGTCCACATAATCGTTGGGGCCCCGTAAACCACCTTTGAGTTTTGGCTTCAATATAGCTGTAACGGTTTTTTGTCTTGTCTTCACGTAAAAAATTGTATCTAAATAGTGATAAAACATCATTTTAATATTAACATGGCCCAGTTCCTTTTTGGACATATGAATACCACCCCTTCCCGATTTCCCCTATTTGTCAGTTGACCACAGAAGTTGAGCAGGGTCCCGCGTGAAAATTTAAGGTTTTGCGTTAAAAGCAGGCACGCTCCACGATCTCAGGCTTGAGATGTGAATACCATTTTTCGCGTGAAAACAGCTGTCTGTTTTCGGCACACATCTGCAAAACAAGTATAGGGGCCCCCAGCCAAGCGCAGGCACGTTTCATCCAAGCCAAATTGAAAAGCGCACACATCGATATCGATGGAATCGTTTCTCGAATGAAACCTCTACCCACTGGAGCACCGTTGCTTGCTTGATGTTAGTCAATTTTTCCTGCTAATTTTACCGGCTACGAGCCGGTGTATTGATGTTGTGTTTCGGGGCCTTTAAATTTTTGTTTGGGTGTGTTGTATGCTTGTGTTGTGTAACGGGATTTCGGTGGTAGTTAAGCGCAGCGTTCTGTGCATTTCATTTTAGCAGCAAGTTGCTCTGCGTGGTTTTGGGTTTGGGTGCTCGTGCACAGGCCACCCACACCAGCAAAACTTGACGGTTTCTCGCACTGTCCAATACTTTGCGCCAACGATGATGAGGTATTGATTTGAGCTGTGCGCGCGTGTCGCAGCGTTCTTCGCTTGCATCTTTGATGCAAGTATTGGAAGATTTCTTAGAACATTTAATGTGCTGCTTTGAGTAGTACGGGGCCCCGGTTTTCCCCCGGGGCCCTCGACAAAATACAGTGAGTAAAGCGATGGGAAAAATGAGTTAATTAAACATGAGTTTTTTTGAAATAGATGGTAAAAGTCCCATCCAGGGGGGGGGGGGGGGGTAGAATCGGTACGAAGTCGAACATCCACAATGACGGGGCCCCCTAGATCGCCGAGGCCCCCTAGATCGCCGGGGCCCCTGGCGGCCGCCCAGTCCGCCCACCGTTTAACGCGCCACTGAATCAACCCTAAAAAACTTCGAACTTCTTCCGTCGATGAAGGTGCTCGAAATTTCTTCTTGTCGCTAGGTTCTATGCCTTTGTTTGAAATTTTATGCCCTAAAAATTCAACAGCTGTAACCTTAAAAATGCATTTTTCCTGGTTTAGCAATATTCCTTTCTCCTTTAATATCCCAAGTACTCTTTTTAGCATTTAATCATGTTCCTCTTCCGTATTTCCAAACACTAATATGTCGTCTATATAATTAACGACGTTGCTACTAACCGACGCAAACTGTGGGGTTCAATTGTAAGTTTCTACAATTACAATCACTTAATTGTACTTGAATTGTGTGCAGAAGAATAGTTTTGTCGCGGTATACCGGAGTATTAAGAAAGAGAACTTATCCGATCGGAAGCTCCTATTTATACGTTCTCTCGCCTTACGCTCGCGCGCCTATTCCTTCTCGCGCACCTATCATTTCTCACGCATCTACGCACTCTCGCGAGGCTACGCATTTCTCGCGCTCATTATGCGTGTCCTGCCCGACTCTCCCGTTATCTTCTAAACTCTCTAACTATCTACTTGAGACCCTGGTTAACCCTTAATATCGCAGACCTCAAGTGATAATTTTGCTACAGAAAATCGCGGACCTTCTATTTTTGGCATTAAATGCCTTTCTCTTAGTATGGCTGTGTTTGCCCTACGCATATCAACACAAAGGCGAAGTTCCCCATTGTCCTTGACAATTGGTACTAACGGAGAAACCCATTCGCAACCTCCTTCCACTGGTTCGATTATATCTCTATCTACTAGATATTGGATTTTTCCTCAATTTTTGCTAATAGAGCCACTGGTGGCCTTCTGGGATGTTGGCAAATGGGTTGAACCTCTCTGTCAATGGGAATTTTTACGATCACATGTGTGCTTGGTAGTCCAATAAAAAGAACTCCTAGTTCCATTGCCGTTACCTTGCCTAGGAGACATTGGCGGCCTCCTTTAACTACAAATAAATCAGCTACTTTCTCTATAGTTTTGCCTTTGTCCTCTAGTGAAAGATTTGCAGAAAATTGCCCTAACACTACTAACGGTTCGGGATTGTCCCCATAAGGTAGAAACACTTCTCGACACTCTTGCGTTTAGGTTTACATAGGTTTTCAAATATTCCCAAGCTTTTTCTGTGATAATGTTTTTGTTACATCCCGAATCGACCAGCATTTGTAAATTAATTCCTCCTACTTTTACCCATAGCAATTTTTCTCCATCGCTTATGCTTACTTACTTACTTATCCGGCGCTATAACCGCTTTACGGTCTTGGCCTGCCTCAGGAGTGTCTGAAACCGCTCACGGTCTCGCGCCTTCGTCTGCCAGTCCGTTATCCCGGCCTTAATGGCGGACGCCTCCACGCCATCTTGCCACCTCAATTTGGGCCTACCACGCCTCCTCTGTCCTTGTGGACGGCCTAAAAAGACTTTACGGGCTGGGTCGTCCGTTTCCATGCGTATAACATGGCCAGCCCACCGGAGCCTGGCGAGCTTAATACGCTGTACGACAGTGACGTCGCCGTACATCTCGTATAGCTCGTCATTATATCGGCTCCTCTATTGTCCTTCCACACATACGGGGCCGAGTATCCTTCTGAGCATCTTCCTCTCGAACGCGGCTAAGAGGGCTTCGTCAGATTTGGACAGTGTCCATGTCTCAGAGGCGTATGTGAGTACTGGTACTATATAGGTACTATATAGTCCCAGCTTCGTCCGTCGCGACAGGTTCTTTGAGGTCAACTGCTTTTTCAGGCTGTAGAATGACCGGTTGGCAGCCAGCATCCTTGCGCGCAACTCAACTTCCATACTGTTGTCGTTGCTGACCTTTGACCCAAGATAGGTGAATTCTGGGACGACTTCAAAAGTGCGTTCACCTATCTGTACATCACGCCTACGTAGATTCGGATTATTTATTGGTAGGTCCGCTGATGTTGCCACCATCAGTTTGGTCTTTGCCTCGTTTATCTGCAATCCGAGGTTCTCTGCCGCCTGCTCAATCGCTTGGTAGGATTCTATATCTATATGTCTATATCATCAGCGTATGCCAGGATCTGGGTTGACTTATAGAAGATGGTTCCCGTAGTCTCCACCCTCGAGTCGCGGATGGCCCTCTCTAGCGCCAAGTTGAATAGGAGACAGGCAAGCCCGTCCCCCTGGCGCAGACCCTTTTTTTTTTTTTTTTTTTTTTTTTTTTTTTTTTTTTTTTTTTTTTTGTTAACGAAGAGCGAGCATATTCCATCCCCCTCTCCGACTCACCCAACTCGGCCGGTACGCTTGTGGTGCGTATTACTTCATGCGGAGTCGTGTGTGCGGTTGCACCCTGGGTCACGACGCATCTTCTGCGGCGATCTGGTCTGATGATTCTGCTTATTACGGTGCTTTCCGTGGTGCGACGCGGTCCCTTTGGTCCTATCGCCCACGCTTCGGGTGGGCAATGGGGGGTCGGCATCGTTGGTCACCACTCCAAGCACGTAAGGCAGTTCTCCTGAAACGAGATTTGGATAGAGGAAACAAGAAAAAGGAGAAAGAGATAGAAGAAAGCTGAAAATAGATGAGAGAAGAGAAAAAGAAAGCTGGAAAGAAACGAAAATAAATAAAAGATTAATAACTTTCCAGCTTACGGTGGCCCTTGCGGTGCGGGTTGTTGCCGTGCCGCATGGCCTGAGGGACCACCATTTGCGTCCCTCGCCCGCCGTCTGGCCCGCCTGCGTCGCCTTGCCGTTGGTGGACGCTCAACATCCCATCTCGCTTGGAGAGTGGAGAAGATTGTCCTGGCGGCGGCGCGGACGGCCTCCCACGTTTCGCTGCGGGTGCACATTTCCGAGACGATGTTATCCATTGTTACTCGGGAATGGCACCGCTGCTGCATCTCATTCCGGATCCGATCGAACCGTGGACAGTGGAACAGCACGTGTTCAACGTCTTCCACGGCGTCACCACATTCAGGGCAGTTGGGCGAGCCCTCCAGGATGCCTTTCTCGACGAAATAGGAGCGCAAGAACCCGTGCCCCGTGAGGAGCTGGGTGAGGAAAAAGTCAACTTCCCCATGCTTGCGGCTGACCCAGAGATTAATGTCTGGAATCAGCCTCCTCGTCTTCAGTCCTGGTGCTCCTGGTTGCCCTGCACCCGTTCTGGCGCAGACCCTTGGTGGTAGCAAAAGGTCCTGAGAGTTTTCCATCCACCCTCACCTGGCATGTGACGTTGGTCATAGTCATTCTAACTAGCCTTATCAGTTTGGCCGGGATTCCAAATGAGCTCATGGCGTCGTACAGTTTTACCCTGGCTATGCTATCGTATGCGGCTTTGAAGTCTATGAAGAGATGGTATGTGTCGTTTCTGTATTCAGCCATCTTCTCCAGGATCTGCCGCATGGTGAAGATCTGATCAGTGGTTGATTTTCGGTTTCGGAATCCTCTTTGATAGTTTCCGACTATCTCTTCGACGTGCGGGACAAGGCGATCCTGGAGGATCAGGGAGAATATTTTACAGGCGGTATTCAACACCGTAATACCCCTGTAGTTGTTGCAGTCCAACCTATCTCCCTTCTTGTATATGGGGTAGATGATGCCGAGATTCCAATCACAAGGCATCGATTCGCTATCCTACACCTCAGCAACAATTTGATGAATCTCGTTTTCTAGTCGTGCACCTCCATTCTTGACCAGTTCAGCTGCAATTCCGTCGGTTCCGGGTGTCTTGTTATTTTTCAGCCGACGGATAGCCTTTCGTGTATCTTCTATGCTAGGTGGCAGTAGCATGACACTATCTGCTAGTGGCGCTTCTAGCTGTTCGCTAAACTGGTCATTGAGTAATTCATCAAAGTACTGAGCCCACCGCGAGAGGACCTCTGGCTGGTTACTGACCAGATCTCCATCCTTGTTGCGACAGCAGATTACCTTAGGTACAACGTTGTTTCGGTCCATCGCTTATGCTATAAATGAAATTTCTACCCCTTTCCGGTTCCTCTTCCACATTCGCAACTGTCCTCACCACTTCTGTTCGTGGGCGTTTAGCCCCTTGGTGAAATGCGTCAGGTCGCCGTTTCAAATTGTTTGGCGTCCGGCATTGGGCTCCGAAATGATCAACCTTTTTGCATTTGTAGCATTCCTTGTTTTTGGCTGGGCACTGATAATCATCTGAATTGTGATCTCTTTTCCCGCAACGTGCGCACCCTAAACCTCGTTCGGTCACCCGGTTGACAAACGAGTTGCTTTGTCGCTGTTCCCATCCTAGGGCGTCATCCTTCCCCGGGGCACTCATTGCTCTTGCCTGCCTTTTCACCGGCTCGTACGAACTAATCAAACGGATCGTTTCATCCCAATCCAATGACTTTTGCGCCAGTAACCTTTCCTTCAGCTCGGACGGAGCAAATAAGATTACCTTGTCGATCACGCTAATTGCTCGTGCTTCGTTCTCGTTGTTTTCAAAGTTGCATTTCTGTGCCCAACTCTGGCACCGGAAAGCAAACTCCTCAACAGTTTCCGATTGTTCCGGTTTTAATGTCCAAAACCGATTCCTTTCGAAAACGTCATGCTCCTTTGGGCAGAAGTAATCGTTTAACTTCTCTACCACCACTACATACGGGTCAACGCCTTCCTCCCCTCCTCCCTGTACGTCCGCTCCAGGAATGGATGTAAAAACTTCTTGTACATCAGGGCCAGCTTTCACAAGGAAGATATTTTTGATCCTAGTGCGATCCTTTTCGCCAGTCGCGGCGATAATGTACTCGAAGTTACGTCGATATTTCACCCATTTGTTCCTAACAGCGTTTCTCTCCATCGCTTTGAAGAGAAATGGTTGTACGTTCCATGCGTCCATTTTCCTGTAATATGAAACCATTTTGTTTTGTTTTATAAACCAGTAATTTCTCAGTGACTCCATTTTCTTTCTGTTCCATCTTTCTAATAGTTACAAACCACCATTGCTTTCCCTTTGTACTGCTCTCCGGCAGGTACATTATCCCTATTCCTTTTTTATACTGCTCTCTGGCAGCCTACCGTTCCTTTCTACTGCACTCCGGCAGTTTCAGGATCGACTCAACGATTTCCCTTGGCGACCTGGGCCATTCCCAAAATGCTCTCCGGCATTCCTTAATCTTTCATCCAAAAAGGTATGCTTGTATGCACTCCGGCATTCCTTTCTTTCATGTTGCTATCCGGCAACCCTATCTACTTGGATGCTGCTCTCTTACAGGCAACCAATTACACATATACAAATTGACACAATACGGTTAATTAAACATTTTCACAATTACCACATTTATTTTCAAACCTCAATGTAAATTTTCACTTCACTTCACTTGTTTAAACTATTTTTCCTCGTCGCCAATTGTGGTACTCTGCAATTTTGGTCCGGTCGTGATCGCGTACATGAATATTCAGGACGATCTGCTCGTCATCCCTTGACAGCACCGCTGTCATCCCTGGATCGGTTGGTGTCATCCGATCTGGAACTATCGTTCCATGTAGTGATGTGCAATCTAAGTATTATTGCAATACCACAAGCTGTTTGCATTGTATAGCTGTTTTCGAGCAGCTATCTAAGTACGTATAATATAACAGGTGGGCTTATCCCAAGGAGTATGAATTTAGAAGACTGATTTTTATCGCTTCTGAACAAAAATTTTAAGAGTGTTTTGTGTATTCGTCAAGCATCCAGGAAGCTTGTTTGAACAAAAAATTTCACCCATGCTGTCAAAAATTTATTGATTAATCTCACTATTTCGGATAATTTATTTTCCGCGTTTCGGTGTTACTTTCAAACCTTTAATATTTACCAGCAGTTATTCGTTGTGCAGCAAAATTGGAAGACAGAGTTTATTCGCGACATTCACTCCCGCTGCGCAAATTCGAGCAGTTTCCAGCGCAGAAAATGTACCAAATTCTGCGCTGGCCAGCGCAGATTTTGGCCCGTTCCCCGCGCTGGACTTCAGCGATTCCTGCGCTGGGTCGAGCAAGTTTAGCGCCATCTGCTGGCGAAATGGACGAACTATTTATGGCGGCGGAGCAAAAAAAACGGTCAAAAAAATTTAAAAATATTGGCACCCATTTTCTCGTCCGTTTCTCTCCCTCCCTCACCCTGCCTTGCCTTACTTGCGCTTCTGCCCGTGCCTTCCGCCGCCCGCTGATTGGCTGTTGTGGTGTATGCGTTGATACTCATATGTGCATTGCGGTTGTGTATTGTTATTGGTGGGTGTTAGCATTTATTAATTTGTGTGTGACCTTGAGACGCTGTGGGAGAAGCTGGATTGGGATTTGAAGTGTTATCGGTGTATTGATGGTTTATTTTATTTCGTGCCGCTGCTGATGAGACCATTCGATGCCCCTGCCAGTTGAGGGTGAAGAAGCCTATTTAAAACAAGCGTAGGAGAACGTCTAACACTAATCTAATATTTTTTTAATTTGAACATGTTTGATGCTTCAACGACCTTCTAAGCATCATGAAGCACAGTGTATAGTGACTAAAAAATATATTTTTTTAATGTGCCGAAATCTTTCTCGAGTTTTTGTGTCTCGACACACACGCACACACGCACACAGCGCGGGGAAAGTGACCGTTCACTCTATCATGTCGCGATTTCCCACCCCGCCCGGCGCTAGGGATGAGGATGCGCTATATGATAGCTGATGATTGCGGAAGGGGAGGGGGGGTTTGGTGGAGGGTGCGTGCTTGCGTTCACGCTTTCGTGGGTGCGTGCTGGCGTTCGCGCTTTCGTGGGTACGTGCATGTGTGCGTGTGTGTATGCGTGCGTGCGTGCGTGCTCGCGTGCGTGTGTGTGTGCGTGCATGTGTGTGTGTGTGTTTGTTTGTTTGTGTGTGTGTGTGTGTGTGTGTGTGTGTGTGTGTGTGTGTGTGTGTGTGTGTGTGTGTGTGTGTGTGTGTGTGTGTGTGTGTGTGTGTGTGTGTGTGTGTGTGTGAGTTTGCGCGTGCGTGTTTGTGTGTGAGTTTGCGCGCGCGTGTTTGTGTGTGTGCGTGCGTTTGGAAACCCCAAAACTATTTGATTCTGATGGGTACATTTTCATCCGCTGCGGCTACAAAGTACATGCATTTCCGATCTCGCTACCTGAGAGACAACACAACCATTGGCATTGGCATCTTTGCGATCGGCTCTGCTGTTGGGGGTATTAAAAAGACACACGATCTAAGCAAACGTGCGTGTGATATGTAGCAGATTTCTTTCCAATTCAGCTAGCGGGCGGCAATGTCTTGGAGTGGGTTCGGATCGGTAGGTTCATGTTTTGGTCGAGTGCATTCCGTGTATTTGTCTCGTGACAGCGGTAGCCCGGCAGCAACAAAGTCAAGACGGGTGTGGACTGCTACGCTAAGTTCTTTTTATTATTATTATTATTATTATTATTATTGGTGTAATAGCCAACGCGATCATGCCGGCCTTTTCAGGACTTGAGTACCACGTAGACGGATAGTCAGCCCTTGCTACGGCGGACAGTTCATACGCGGTTAGAACCCACGACGGGGGTACTGCCACACTGTCTCCTGCTCGATGTATACGCTGCAGGCAGGGGAAGGATGGACCTCCACGATAAAAAAAAACACCGTCATGAACCAGCGGCGGACCTACCGGTAGGCGGACTAGGCGGTCGCCGATGATCTCTACAAGTGTACAGAGTATTAACGACAAGGGCCCTCTGAAAGATGGTCGTTAGGGCTCCGTGGCTGGAGAACCATTTGCACCTCCCCTCCCCCCATGGCGACAACGATTTTAGGGTCTGTGACTAATGATCGTAGGAGTCCCATGGCCACCCCCCGCCACCCCATCCAGGATGCTGGTTTCACAATCAGGTTGCGTTCTTGATGCTGGTGGAACGGAAAGTGCGAAAATCAGCGCCGGGCTGAACGTGTCAATGCGAATTAGAGTTCTGCGCGATGCACAACAAACCCTCCTGCGTGAACTAGCGATTCCATAGTCATTTTTACGTGGCAGCGTTTGAACTCATTGTGCTTTTTTGGTATGATTTGTGAAAATGCAACTTCATCGCCGCAATGTTTGTTAACGGCATTTTTGGCGCCACAACAGCTCGCGAGCATTGACCACACGCGAGAAAGAGATAGCGCTATGGAGGGAAAAAGCACGGACGACGGCTGACAGCGATTGGCCGTCTGACGCACCAACACATCCAAACCTTCGGCAGCGTGCTCAGGCGAGGGGTATGAGGCGGAGCCAGGGACGGGCAGCTCGACGAGCTGCTTGACAAATTTGCCGTTGGAGGGAAAAAGAAGGCATGATAAAATTCTCCGAACGCCATGATTTCTTCCGTCGCTTTGCGCAGCGGGAGGTTTATGATTAAGTTCTTTTTAAGGCCGGGCTACATTGATCGTACTCGCAAGCGTAATTTTGATTTTCACTAGCGCATCTGGCGGCGACTGGTGGAAGCTATTTTTGGTCATCCAGGGAATGGTCATGCCGGATCTCAAAATTAAGTAGTTTTTCCATCGTTTTTTGCCATGAGAATGGATGCAATGCTTATAGGACATGTGCATCTACCTTTTACAAAACTTTTCTTGTCCGAATTAGGTTAAAAACATAGAAAAATAACTTATTTTCTGAAGCGGCTCCAAAATGTTTGGCAAAATGCTTCGGTCAGCCGCCGCCAGATGCGCTAGTGAAAATCAATATTACACCAGAGAGTACGATCAATGTAGCCCAGCCTTTAAGGCCGGGCTACATTGATCGTACTCCTTAGTGTAATTTTTGTGAACGCGTACGCCATCTAGCGGCGGCGGGTTGAAGCTAGATGCTGGCATAATTTATCTGTCAAAAAACGTTTTGGGTCGAGGAGGCTATAATTTTACCCAATGATGGATAGAGATTGGAAGATGGGGAAAAATGTGGCCCAGTGCTTTGTATGAATGACGATTTGTCCAACAACAACAATTAACGGCCTACTTTGTTGCAATTTATGGACGTTTATCAACATTTCCTACGGCAAACAGCCCAAATAGCCAGCTCGTACTTTATAGCTGATTTAGGGCTGTTTAACGAAAAATCGTTCCAATGTCGTACTTTGTGGCTGATTAAGAGATAGACGGTACTTTGCGGAACTATGGAGCTTTTTAACAGGCACATGGTACTCTTTGGAACTTTGCGGCTGATTAATACTATGTGTAGGGTTCATGATGGAACTTTAAGGCTTGTTAAGAACGTGTACCGAACTTGGTGAAACTTCATAGGTTTTTAATGCATGACATCGGTACAAGGTGGGTCTTGTCAAAGTGTCAAAGACTGACGCCGTCAATCATCTCATTGCTGCTGTACAAGTTAGATGAGTTCTTTGAAGAAGGGATTTTGAAGGAAGTGATTGTGATTGTTCATTAAATTGTGATACGTTTCGTGTAATTTATGAATATTAAGGGTTTAAAAATATACACATGTACACAAACAAAACAAATCCTGTTGTTTATTTCATCGATGACACTTGCTTGAAAATAAAACACAAAGAAAAATAATCCCCGGCACCGTAGCTTAAGGAAGCTGCTTAGGCGCTATTTAGAAGGACCGCCTGGAACTTTGATGCTGTTTATCTACTGCAAAAGGCGAATTAGAGCAGCGATCTTTAGCGTGCCAAAATGCGCTGCTTAAGCAATTCTGGCTATTTGGGAGGTAGCCTGGTCGAAACTTGATGAGACACCAAGTATGAATAATTTTGGCACTTAAATTATACCCACATCTAGCTTGCGCTGGTCGCCGCCAGATGCGCTAGTGAAAATCAAAATTACGCTTGCGAGTACGATCAATGTAGCCCGGCCTTTACACGTAGTCAATTTTCTGGAAAGCGCTCTCTACCTTACGCTAGGCGTACTAACGCGTGACGTGACGCGTTACCATTACGCTTGCCGTAACAAGTGTAATCTTTTTAACCAAGTGTGTCTATTAATTGTGTATTTTCATCAACAGCTTTCATACAACACCGCGGTTGAGGCGCGCCAAATCTGATGACATCTTTCCTGAACCAAGCAGGATGAACACGCGCACCACCACGGGCTCCAGCGCGGTGTGAAGAGGGAAGAAGAAAAGACAGAATTGGAAACAACCGCACCAGGCTTCCAACCACCGTGTGTGTGTATGTAAGTATGTGAGAACACATGTGTGAATCCTCTTGTGGGAACTGCAAAAAGAAGAGAATAAAGAGTGTGAAGCAGCTAGACTGCCGCAACCAAATCAAGAGAGTGAATTCTCATTTCAATCCGAAAAACTGGGAGAGAGTGATGACATGCGAGAAAGAATAAAACTAGAAACACGAGAGAGGGCCACACGAAGCGCTTTCGGGTTTTTTCGCCTGCGCGCACATTTTGCTTTATTGGCGCGAAAAAGTGAGCCTTGATCAGCGCGATGGCTCCCATACAAAGGCCTTCGGCTTTGCTATCTGGGTTGCTTTGCTCGGCCCTACGCTTCGTGTACTACGCTTCGTGTGCTATACTTCGTGTGCTACGCTTCGTGTGCTAGGCTTCGTGCCCTTATCTGTTCTAATTCTCATTGCTAACTGAGAACGCGACAATCCAGATTTTTTTATATTTCATTCTAACCATAAAATAGACTAAAATATGATAGTTTAAAAGTACTCGAGAACAGACGTACTATCAAGGAGACAAACATAATGTTATCCTAAACCCTTCAAGTTAGGCCGGTCTCGTAGTACAGTCGTCAACTCGTACGACTTAACAACATGCCCGTCATGGGTTCAATCCCCAAACAGACCGTGCCGCCATACGTAGGATTGACTATCCTGCTATGGGGGGGAATCAATTAGTCACTGAAAGCCAAGCCCACAAGTGGGTACAGGCAGGCCTTGACCGACATCGGTTGTTGAGCCAAAGAAGAAGAAGAAGAAACCCTTCAAGTAGGGCCATCTGGTTTTTGACTTGCATTTTTTAGCAGCCAATTACTTCCTTTCATTTCGAGCCTATAACGGTTAACTTAGGATTACAGCATGCATGTGTGTCAAGCTAGACCAATTCCGTAGAAGCGTAGAAAAATTCTACATCCAATTTTCTCACGGCCATACAATTGTTAAACCTAAATCACTCAAACGTAGATGCGTTAATAACATTAACCAGATCATGAATTCGAAAGCAATAAGTTCAAGTATTTGTCAATGATGCAATACATCCGGAACATGCACCACAGAATTTAAGTGTTAGGTACAGTCACGCCAAAAAGGGAAAACCACAACGCCTGCAATCAATGCAACAATTTGTTCGCACCAGAGAAAGCAATAAAAAAAAGGGATCACATTTCCTTCAGGACAACGCTTGACATAAAACAGAACCAAAAAGCCTCTCAGAAGAATGCGTAGGCGTGGCGAAAAGGGAAAAGGCTAGCGACACGAACATATGCGTAAAAGGAAGATAAAATAACCTTCACACAATAGAAGAATAGTATATAAGAATTCATTTTGAGTCTCAATAAACACTTGCTATTTAGATCTAAAAGAGAAAAGATCTGTGTGTCAGTGTCGGAAGTTTTTTTTTTCCTCGTCTTCAAAAGGTGGTACTGCCAGCGCGTTGGGAACGGACACGATCTATCGTCTGATCGAGCCAAAAAAGGTTTTGTAAACGCCTCGAAGTTTTACACTAACGGTTTGTAACGCTTCCGTTATCCTATCGCTACCATGCTTGCTGAATAACCTTTGAAGTCGGAGTCACGACAGCGATAGGTGTGCTGCTGGGGACACGAACTTCCAAGCATACTAATTATGCCATATTGCCACCAGCGATTACACCACAGAACCCCCCACCAGTGACGGAGTCGCGATCAACAATACTAATTGTGTGTCGCTGGTTGTAATTCTGTTGTAGTTTTAATTGTCCACCAAGAACCGAACACCCTTTTTTGTATTTTCCTTTTTTGGGAAAATTCCTTCCATTTCAAACGCAGGTTTTAGACGGTCTATCGAAACGGATTCATTTTTACCTTTGATGTTTACCGTGAAAAATTTTCTACATCTCCGAACCACCTCATATGGTTCTTCTTACGGTGCCTGTAGGCTCTTCTTTACTTTAACTACCCGCACAAAAACATGCTTACTTGTATCCAAACCTTTCGGTATGTATGTGGTTGTGCTATCATTTAGTTGGGTAGGATTTGGATCAATTCGTCTAAATGCTTCTTTTAGTTTTTGGATAAAATCCGGCAGGTCTTCTATTGTTTTTGGAGCAGAAGGTATGAATGCTTCGGATGGCAGCCGCAGGCTTTCTCCGTATACCATTTCTGCTGGTGATCCATTCAAAACGTCGTTGTATGCTACGCGAATGCCCAGTAGAATCAAGGGCAGACGCGAGATTGAATGAGAAGTGTCTTCACACGCTTTTAATGCAGATTTTAAATGGCGATGAAATTGCTCAACTATTCCGTTGGCTTGAGGGTGGTCGCAACGACCGCATCGTTTTGAAGTGGTTTGTTCCCAGTAATTTTGTCAGTTCTTCAAATAACTTTGATTGAAACTGTCTACCTCTATCGGTAGTAATTGTTAATGGGCACCCAAACCGTGGAATATAATTCCTAACGAACGTTTTTGCCACCGTTAATGCTGAGATATCAGCTATAGGGTAACACTTCGGCCAACGAGTGAACCGATCTACGATGGTTAACAAATAGGTCATTTCTTCTGAAGGTGGTAATGGCCCTACTATGTCCATGTGCACATGCTCAAACCTTCCTTTTGGAATGGTTATTGCTTCTAACGGGGAGCGAGTGTGTCGACAAACTTTTGCCTTTTGACATCCTTGACATGCTCGAGTCCAGTTGCCCACATCCGTGTTCATTGAGGGCCAGAAAAACCTTTCTGATAAGAGTTTCCGTGAGGCACGAATGCCTGGATGAGACAAATTGTGCAAGCTGTAAAATGTTGATTTCTTAGAGAAAGAGGGACATATAACCTATTACGCCCTGTGGATGACTCAAACATTAGGTTGTTCTTATCGAGACTCAGCCCATTCAATTTATATTTGGAGTCTTCCTTTTTATCTTTTAACATTTTTTGTAGCTGATCATCTATTTGTTGATATTTGGCAAAATTTTCGTATGAAATTTCTGTGATCGATTCGGATTCTCCGATTCGGGATAGGGCATCAGCAACGACATTACTCTCGCCAGTAATATATCTAATGTCCGTTGTGAATTGCGAAATAAAATCTAGTTGCCTACTTTGTCTCGGCGATTTTTCTGCTATGGACATGAGGGCATGGACTAGTGGTTTATGGTCAGTATAGACCGTAAATATTATGCCCTCTAGGAAATGTCGAAAGTGCTTAATTCCTAGAGTTATTGCAAGCAATTCTCTGTCAAATGTGGAGTACCTCTGTTCCTTGGGCGTCATCATCTTGGAGAAAAACGCAAGAGGTTCCGGTATTCCCTGGTTGACCCGCTGCAAAACTGCCCCAATGGCAAAATTGGATACATCAGTCGTCAGTGTGTAAATGGCGTCACACTTGGGATGCACAAGTATGGTGGCGTTCGATAGCTCACTTTTAATGTGTTTTAGGGCCTCCTCGCATTCGTCTGAACATACAAATTCTTTTTTACTCTTTTTGCTGTGTTCCTTCACCAGTTGGTGTAGCGTTCTTAACTTGTGTGAAACATTGGGAATAAAGCGATGGTAATAGTTTACCATTCCCAACATTCTTTGAAGTTGTTTTACAGTAGTTGGTGAGGGAAAATTGCAAATTATTTCAATTTTATCCGAGGTTGGACTTATTCCCTTTTCACAAATGGTGTGACTTAGGAAATCTATTTTATTAACACCAAACACACATTTTGATGGCTTAAGTTTGATGTCGTGGTCCATTAAACGTTTTAGAACCATATGTACGTGCTCTAAATGGGACTCACGCGACGGGCTGGCGATCAAAATGTCGTCAATGTAGACGAATACAAAATCTAGGTCGTGGAAAATGTTGTTCATTAGCCGTTGGAAGCTTTGACTCGCATTTCTGAGACTAAAGGGCATTCTCAAGAATTCGAACAACCCAAACGGTGTAGTTATCGCCGTTTTGTGAACATCTTCCTCGGCTACCTGTATTATGTGATATGCCCGCACGATATCTAACTTTGTAAAAAAATTACAACCATCTAGATTCATTGTAAAATCTTGTATGTGCGGGATCGGATAACGATCTGGAATTGTGATAGCGTTCAACCGTCGATAGTCGCCTCATGGTCGCCAATCTGCATCGGATTTGGGTACCATATGTAATGGCGAAGAAGCTGATGAAGATGACGCTCTACAGATTCCCAAGTCCAACATGTGTTGGAATTCCGCTTGAGCAATCTTCAACTTCTTTGGATCGAGACGGCGAGGTTTGGCAAACGGCAGTGAACCTTTTGTTTCTATATGATGGACTACCGAATGTTTGACTGGTTTCTTATAATCCGGTGGATCCATCAGTGATGGATACTCTTTTAAAAGATTCTCAAAACCATTTGTGTCGATTATAAATTTTTTTGGAGTTGGCGTGTCCACAAAAGCAATAGTTGCGATCGTTTCTTGTCCCGTAAGAAAAACCTTTTCCTTCTGAGGTCGACCCATAAGTCGTTTTTCGCCAAAAAATCAGCTCCTATTATCAATCGATTTACTTCGGCTAGTATAAAACAATGAGAAAATACTCTCCTCAGGCCAAGGCTTAGTTACAACAACTTTATTCCATAGGTAGCAATAGGGCTTCCATTAGCTGCTACAAGTGAGTGTTCTGCCTGTCTGATTACTTTCCCTAGCAAATTGTAAGGAATGACGGACACATCGGCTCCTGTATCCACTAAGAAAGTGAATTTTGTCATTTCATCATCTATAAAAAGGCGATAGGAGTCGAATATTGCTCTTGGGTTGTCCGCCACTACCGTTGAGCATATTAGTTTTTTTGTTGGGAAAATTACAAGGTTTTTGGCATCTTCGTGCTTGATCTCCAAATCTAAGGTGAAAATAACACATTGGATGTTTTCGAACCTGTGACGGCGTTCTTGGGCGACTGCCACTCGATGATCGATTTCGTTGGCGTCCTCTATTGTTACGATCTGGTTGTACTGAGATCGTTTTTAGCATGTCTCTCAATTCGGCAATTTCCTGCCGCAGGGTATTAATTGCGTTAGAGGGATTCCCACCCGATGTTTCTTTGAAGGAAGGCTCTGCGATTGACGAAATCGCATCGGCTTGGGTTGCTTCCCACAGCCTGTCTGCCACCTTTAAAAGTTCACCGATGTCCCGGCTGCCTATTGCAATTAGCGAGATTTCGATTGTTTTGGGCAGCATTGATAGCCAAAGCTTACGGATAAGCACCGTGGTGAGATTTGTTGAGTCACCGGCTAGTTGGACCATATATCGATAAAAATCCGACGGACTTCGGTCACCCATTTGTACATGATACAAGAGTTGGGTAATACGGTGCTCCCCACTCACATTGAGCCTATCTAATAACTGGCTTTTGTGGTGTGTGTAAGGGTTGCTAGGTAATGGAGCCGAAACAATATCCATTATCTTTGCCAAAATATTCTTTGGAAGCACACTCAGTACATAAGAGTACCTTGTACGTTCCCTAGTCACATTCGAAACTTCGAATTCCGCTTCTACTGCCACAAACCATGCGGACGGAGCGTCTTCCCAAAAATTAGGTAGTCTGGTCGAAATCCTTTCGATTTCTAAAGGTGTTATCCTTGGTTGGTTGGTCTCCGTCACTGGAGGTCGACTCGGTGCCAAAACTGGGGATTGCTGTGGAATTTCCCTGTGCCCAGCACTGTCCCCATCGCTATCGTTCGTCTTCATCTTCGGCCTTACAATGTTTTTACTCCTTGACTAAACTCGTAAGTAAACTATACATGTATGCTCACTTGACACGAATGATACAAAATTATTGATATATAAATGTGATAATCGCGAAAGAATATATGTTTATATATGCATATATATGTAAAAAAATAAAATATTTGTAAAATTTGGTAAAAAAGTATGCGAGTGTCATAGATGAATTGAATAACGCAGGTAAATAATATATATGGTGTTATATAAAAAAAAAATGTTCACTGTATGAATTTTACAATTCGCCTAACTGTACGCAATTGCGGAAGTATGTCGCATGAAAAAAAAATAGAAACAAAGCAAAAAAAGGAACGAGTTCACCGATCTTTCCCATGTATAATGTAGCGCACGGTTGGCACCAGCAATCGAACGTCTCTCTCGATGGTCGCTGAGGCCGGTCGCTGGTCCGCTTCACGTTGACCCGCTTGATGTCTTCTGCGATGTTAGAACCGGACAGGTTATCCGCGATGATCACACCGCACTGACGATGATTTCTTATGATGTCGCCGGTTTCGCCACGATGTCCGTGATGACGGTGGTCACACCGCGATATCGATGGTCACACCGTGATATCAATGGTTGCACCGTGCCGAGTACGATGGTAGCTGGCCGTCGCCCGGTCCAGGCGTAAATATGATCCTTGTAGTTTCAGCGGAACGGCTGCACTTTGTGCTCCGAACAGGATCGCCGCTCCTTATGGTCCGAGCGCGGTAAACGCGATGGCTGCTCCTCGTGGCACAGAACCAGTTAACTGCGATGGCCGCGCCTCGTGGTCCGAGCGTGATAAATTCGATGGCCGCGCCTCGTGGTCCGAGCGCGGTAGGAGTGGATTTTCTGACCCGCCCGGTAAAGTTACGTGTCTTCGAAGGATCTTCGTCTCATCTGCGGGTGTCCTCTGCACTGATAACCACGGTCCTGGGTGCGCGGCTGTATTCGGTACGTTCTGTTACCTTTAATGTACGGGTGTACGGGGGTGCTTTAGGTACGGTTGTGCGTGGTCGGCTGCGCGGATGGTCCGGGGGGATGGACACTTAGCACGTGCCTCCGGTGTCGGTTTTTGTCGGTGGTCCTCAGAGCGGTCGGCACCACAAGGCGGAGCGGTCGGAACAGAACGTTTATAGCACGCGGTTGAGTAACCGGCAAAACGGTTGGGGTGCGGCGGTACGCTAATCGTTGCCGATAGATTTTTCGTAGCCACACCAGCGCGGTGCAGCACAATCTTAGCACCCTTTTTGCACCACTTCCTGGGAACCTTTTCACACCACTTTTTATCACCACTCGCGACACGTTATCAGATCACCTGATCACGTCGGGGTCACCAGTTGATGGTTTTGTACAACTTTATTCACGCACTTATACGATTATACCGCACCGTACAATTATATTCGCGCGCACTCGCACCGTACAATTTGAAGGATAATTTAGAAGTCAGCGATCGTCCGATCAGACAACTGTTTTTATGCGTGGCGCTCTCACGCACCTTGCTTTGCTCGGCCCTACGCTTCGTGTGCTATACTTCGTGTGCTACGCTTCGTGTGCTAGGCTTCGTGCCCTTATCTGTTCTAATTCTCATTGCTAACGGTTTGTAACGCTTCCGTTATCCTATCGCTACCTTGCTTGCTGAATAACCTTTGAAGTTGGAATCACGACAGCGATAGGTGTGCTGCTGGGGACACGAACTTCCAAGCATACTAATTATGCCATATTGCCACCAGCGATTACACCACAAAGGGATTGGAAAAGGAAGGGATAGAGATGGGAGATGGGGGAGATTTTTGGGAGGGAGGGAGGATTCTTCCCCGGAGGAAGATGAGCCCTTTGAGAGGGCTCGTTTTTAAGCGCCTTTTAAGAGGTCGCTTTGCTTCCGTCCAGAAGGGACGAGGAGTCAGACTCTTCGGATTGGTTCATTGTTTCAACTTTATCAGTGGTTTTGTTTTGATTGAAAATGTTAATAAATTTGGTTTGTTTGATTTGCCTATTTTTTATAGTTTCTGTAAGTAGATCAATTTTCTTATTTAGATTAGCATTTTCTTGTTCAAGTTGGGCAATACTTCCGTCTTTTTGGTCAGATGTGGCAACAGGTGGAGTAAGTTTTTTCAAAAGTTCTTCGTTTTTTATTAAGATTGGCAATTTCTTCGTTTCAAGAATCGGTTTTAGTGGAAGGGGCAACGTTAGTTTGTCGATTGGGCAACACAACTTGAGCGATAGTGAGCCTTTGTTGAACTGCGCTCTGTTTATGTAGTTGGGAATCTATGTACTCTCGTGCTTCATAGAAAAACACGTTGTAATCAATTTTATATTTAATGACTTACTGTTCCTTGAGATACAATGGGCAAGATTTGTCAAAAGCATTGTGGTTGCCTTTGCAATTTACACATTTGAGTGGAACAGTGCATTCACCATGGGTAGGAATACCACAATTGTGGCAAACCTGTGAGGTTTTGCATCTCAGCCTGGTATGACCATAGTGAGCACAATTAAGACAAAGCATTGGTTTGGGATAATATGTACGGGGAATCACTTGAAGTGGGCCAAGGCGGATAACAGAGGGGACACGTGTTGCAGCAATACGGAGGAGGAAAGCATTGGTAGGTATTATTTCACTATTCGCTTTACGAATAAAACGACGCACTTCAGTAACTTGTTGGTCTTTTAAATTTGCTAGAACTTCTTCATCCTTCATATGTTTCAGGTCGGTGGAGAAAATTACGCATTGGACAGTATTAAGAGTAGTGTGGGGTTGATGAGTTTTGTTAGTTATTGTAACTTTTTGTAGTGGGACAATGATCGAGTTTTCAAAAGGTATTTGGAATTATTGTTAATCAGGTTACCTTGTACAGGTCGTCCAACATGTTGTTGTAGACTTTTGCCTACGATGAACGGGTCTGCTTTCCTTTTTCGGTAGTCAGAACCAAATACATCAGCTCACCACGCCGTTAAACCATTCCGGATATGTCCTAGCCAGGAAACTAGTGGTGAGGGGGGGAGGGGGGAATGAGCCCTCGCGGCAGGAGGAGGGTCCGACCTATCGTCGGCCCTCTCAGCACTGGCACTTAAAAAACGTCACTGTCACAAGTTTTCCACAATGTCCACTGCACCACAATACTACTTCACTTTTGAACAAAAATGCCTCATGTGAGTCCACCAGACTAATGTCTTTAAACACTTCATAGAAATTTCCACTATCTGTACTCACAAAACAGGCTACATCCTTGGGCCACAACACTTTACGTAGCGCTTTGAGAAAAACGAACAACGTAAAGTGCCTTAGGATTGTTCTTAAAACACTTTCCATCATTGCACTGTTTCGACATAGGTAATTCTGCACTGCACTGATCACAGGGGTATAAAATATGAGTCAGTCGACGAGCCCTTGGTAGAACACGTCCGCACTCTTCAGCTGCTACGAGTAGATTGTTTGTATGGGATGAAATCCCTGAGGTTTTGAGCTGCGGATTTATGTCGAATTGGTAACCTTTACTGGTTTCATATTAGTATCATAATACTGATTTCAAGAATTTTAACGATATCATTTGTGATATTTACAATAGTTATTATTACTTATATTTATGCATTATATCTCGTGTCACGATGTTTGTTGCGAGCAACCTCCGAAAAGTCTAGATCATTTTCAACGAAACTTTGAGCACACATTATGATAGTATGAGAATAGGTTTTAAGACATACATCATTTTGAAATATTACACTAAACTTAATTTAGGCTGGCTAAAGGCTTTTATGTCACATAATTACAATTTAGAACATACCGTATACCAAAATTGCGTATTTCGAATATGGCGTATATCGGGGAATACCCATATACCCATATACCAGCGCTAAAAAGCTATCGCGATTGCGAGGCCTCATGTGAGCTCGCAAACTGTTCGACTTTGCCTGCGTGGTTTTAACACCAGTGTAAACTACAGTTAACACCGAGTGTCAAAATGTTGTATACAACAACAACAATATTGCTCTTGGTATGGGATTAAAAAATTGCAATTAAATTAAGTTTAGTGTAACATCTCAAAATGATGTATGTCTTAAAACCTATTCTCATACTATCATAATGTGTGCTCAAAGTTTCGTTGAAAATGATCTAGACTTTTCGGAGGTTGCTCGCAACAAACATCGTGACACGAGATATAATGCATAAATATAAGTAATAATAACTATTGTAAATATCACAAATGATATCGTTAAAATTCTTGAAATCAGTATTATGATACTAATATGAAACCAGTAAAGGTTACCAATTCGACATAAATCCGCAGCTCAAAACCTCAGGGATTTCATCCCATACAAACAATCTACTCGTAGCAGCTGAAGAGTGCGGACGTGTTCTACCAAGGGCTCGTCGACTGACTCATATTTTATACCCCTGTGATCAGTGCAGTGCAGAATTACCTATGTCGAAACAGTGCAATGATGGAAAGTGTTTTAAGAACAATCCTAAGGCACTTTACGTTGTTCGTTTTTCTCAAAGCGCTACGTAAAGTGTTGTGGCCCAAGGATGTAGCCTGTTTTGTGAGTACAGATAGTGGAAATTTCTATGAAGTGTTTAAAGACATTAGTCTGGTGGACTCACATGAGGCATTTTTGTTCAAAAGTGAAGTAGTATTGTGGTGCAGTGGACATTGTGGAAAACTTGTGACAGTGACGTTTTTTAAGTGCCAGTGCTGAGAGGGCCGACGATAGGTCGGACCCTCCTCCTGCCGCGAGGGCTCATTCCCCCCTCCCCCCCTCACCACTAGTTTCCTGGCTAGGACATATCCGGAATGGTTTAACGGCGTGGTGAGCTGATGTATTTGGTTCTGACTACCGAAAAAGGAAAGCCAGACCCGTTCATCGTAGGCAAAAGTCTACAACAACATGTTGGACGACCTGTACAAGGTAACCTGATTAACAATAATTCCAAATACCTTTTGAAAACTCGATCATTGTCCCACTACAAAAAGTTACAATAACTAACAAAACTCATCAACCCCACACTACTCTTAATACTGTCCAATGCGTAATTTTCTCCACCGACCTGAAACATATGAAGGATGAAGAAGTTCTAGCAAATTTAAAAGACCAACAAGTTACTGAAGTGCGTCGTTTTATTCGTAAAGCGAATAGTGAAATAATACCTACCAATGCTTTCCTCCTCCGTATTGCTGCAACACGTGTCCCCTCTGTTATCCGCCTTGGCCCACTTCAAGTGATTCCCCGTACATATTATCCCAAACCAATGCTTTGTCTTAATTGTGCTCACTATGGTCATACCAGGCTGAGATGTAAAACCTCACAGGTTTGCCACAATTGTGGTATTCCTGCCCATGGTGAATGCACTGTTCCACTCAAATGTGTGAATTGCAAAGGCAACCACAATGCTTTTGACAAATCTTGCCCATTGTATCTCAAGGAACAGTAAGTCATTAAATATAAAATTGATTACAACGTGTTTTTCTATGAAGCACGAGAGTACATAGATTCCCAACTACATAAACAGAGCGCAGTTCAACAAAGGCTCACTATCGCTCAAGTTGTGTTGCCCAATCCACAAACTAACTCACTGAACTCACTGAACACTGAAGCGTTTGGACGTGTTTCTGCGTTGCTCCTGTGTGCTGTGTTTTTGGAGTGATTTTTGTTTTGAAATCGTTCGTTTTTGAGTTTTGTGAAGCTGTTCCTGTCGCAAGTTTTGCTATGTTGCTGTGTTGAAGCGTTTTGTTCCTGCATCGTACTAGAATTTCTACGAGAACGTGTACCTGAATTGTATTCCTACGTGATTTCTGTTTCACCGGCGACTGCGGTTCAGTGTTATTGACCCTGCTTAATACACTCAGAGAGTAATTCGCACCAGCTCATCAATCATTGTCCTCTCCGTTCACTCTCACTGCTCACCTAAGTGATCGATACTCTCTCTCATAACGGACTGTGCAATCTGCTCTACTACTATCAACAAAGATTCGGTTGTTTGTATTGGCAATCTTCCTTTTTCGGAGTGCAATTCTGCCTTTCATCCGGAATGCATTAAACTTGCCACCCCTTGTGTGGCACGCAATCGTGGTCTCTGCTGGATGTGTGAGAAATGCCGTGACTCGAGATCAGATTTTTTCTCATCAATTTCGTGCTTGATGAATACACTGAAAGATGAGTTGAAAAATGCAATACGGAGAGAGCTTGATCAAAGGATATCTCAGCTGGATCCAAATAGAGTGATGCCGCAAGAGCGTGAGAAAATCGCTCCGACTGTGAGTACCATCTCTCTCACCGATAAAACATTCCACACATCCACCGATACTCCTATGTCATCAACACCAACTCCCGTCAAACAGAACTCACTACCACACTCACAATCGCGTATGCCCTCTGATAATGAACACATTAATCCAACACAAGCAATTCTTCACACCGGCACTGCCAATGATCACATCAACACAGACACCATACAATTCATTCCTGCACCTGAGCCAAAAGTTTGGATGTTTGTAACTAGGATTGCACCCACTGTAACTGAGGAGAACATGAAAATGTACATACTAGGAAGGTTAAAATGCACTGACTGTTCGGTGAAGTGTGTCATACCAAGAGGTCGCGTTACAAGCTCACTAAAGTATGTGTCCTTTAAGATCGGCATTCCATCGGAGTTTGGCGAGTTCGCTTTCTCTCCTTCAACTTGGGCATGCGGATTTGTTTACTGCCAGTTTGAATTTCCCCAACGCACACAGAAACAATTCACACCAACACTCCCGGTATCTTGCTTTCCTGCTTCAAACAATTGTTTGAACTGCCAGAAGTTTCTCAACTACTAATTTTATGCATAATGATGTCAACTGCATAAATGTGATTCCACCAACACATACAACACAACATCGTCCATCACCGAGCCATCATCTTAAAAATGCAAACTCACCTGAAACTCACCTGATTCAAAGTAATTACTCCGGTTCGACTTTTTTAAGCCAACATTAAGTCATTCAACTTTACCTATGGAGCCAGTACTAAACACATTCAATATCTTTTATCAAAACGTGAGAGGCTTACGTACTAAAACCTCTGAATGTTTTGCTAATACTGCAATCGCCGACTGGGATGTTATCGTTCTTACGGAAACGTGGCTAGATGACAGCTTTCCATCTGACCTTTTGTTTGATAACAACTGCTTTAAAACATTCCGTACGGATCGTTCTGCAGCAAACAGTAACAAATGTAGAGGTGGTGGTGTCCTCGTTGCGATCAATGCAAATTACGCTTCCTCTCTGTGCTCGACAAACACATCTACAATTGAATGCCTTTGGGTTAGAGTAAAAGTTCTTAATGTTTCGTTAATCATCGGATCATTTTATTTGCCTCCTGATCAATCAGCCAACATGGATACCATAAATGCATTCTGTAATTCATTGCACTTAACGAGAGAGAAATATAAGAATGACTTTTTTATTCTGTTCGGGGACTTCAATCAACCTAATCTTAAGTGGGATATCAACGGCAAATTTCCGACACTGAATCTTATGCTTACCCGACTATCCCCTACCAGTCAAGCTTTACTCGATGAACTAGGCTTTGAAGGTCTTCGCCAACTTAACACTGTTCTAAACCACAATAACAATATGTTAGATCTAGTGTCTGCGAACGACAAAGTTGCTGATTACATGAGGGCAATCGAAAGTATTGTTGAACCTGATGGACATCATCCAGCTTTACTTACATACTTCACGCTCCCGCAGTACAGTGTGCCGTCATCTCAACTCCCACGTCAAGCAGATTTCAATTTTAGACGAACTAATTTCACTGATCTCGTTTCTGCACTTAACCAAGTCAACTGGGACTCTATCGCTGATTACGACGTTATCACCGACAGTGTGGCTGTCTAAAAAAAAGGAATTGTTTGATCAATTTATCCCACGGTTTAATGTTCGTGCTCATCCACCATGAACCAATTCTGCACTACGTTTGGCTAAACGTCGAAGATCACGGGCCCTTCAAAAACTGCATCGGCTAAAAAACAGCACTAATCAAATAAATTTTGCTCGCGCCTCAAAAATATATAAGCAGCTGAACTGAACCGCCTACGCCAACTACGTCAGGAAAATTGAAATCAATATCAAAAGACATCCCACATCATTCTGGAAATTTGCTAAAGATAAGCAATCCTGTGGACGACTTCCTTCCTCGATGCAGTTTGAGGGAAACACCATTACCGGAGATGAAGAGTTTTGCAATGCATTTGCCTCATATTTCTCTTTTGTGTACACCAACAATTCCTCGGTACCGTCTAACTCAACATCGTCTTTATCCTTCATAAATGATGAGGTTAATTTATGCACACCACTAATCAACGATGATGAGGTGGAATCTGATATTTCGTTGTTGAAGCTTTCCTACGCACCTGGGCCTGACAATATTTCCAGCGCAATTCTCATTAACTGCAAGGCTGCTCTCATTCCCATACTGACCAAATTATTCAACAAATCCTTGCAATCGAAATGCTTCCCGCGTCTTTGGAAATCATCGTGGATGTTTCCTGTTTATAAAAAGCTGACAAAACTAATGTGTGCAATTATAGAGGAATTTCAATGTTACTAGTTAAAATGGCCCGGTTACAGGGCTACGCAACGTTTATTGGGCGGTATATAAGAACTTTACATCATTCAATCATTTCGTTTTTGGATTCTTTGTAAACAAATTTTGTTCTTTGCTTATATTATTTTCTTATATTTAATATACTACAAATTAAATTATGGGTGGTGTACCTGTTGGAATAATTTTTTTTAATCCAAATTCACACTGTTTGCGATACATTTGCTTTACTTTTTGGATCATATGTTCCAGGCAATATCAAGTCCCGTGGTATCTTGGCATACGCCTTATCGTAACCCGGGAATATCATATGCCGTACGGAAATACAGAGCAGAAATTTTGCGAACTCTTTCGGCTCTTCAGCATCTTGAACAGTCTGGGTTGTCTGCATACGCATGTTTTCCCGCACACGCAATACCCTAAATTTTCCCAACAGCATGTTGAGTCGGATGCACTGCTGCAGGACCTGGTCATTAATATCACGCGGGATGATTGGCAGTATCCTTCGGAAATCACCAAATAGTAGAAGCACCTTATTACCGAACGTTTGGCGATTACCCATAACATCCTGCAGGACGCGATCCAAGGCGCGAGCTTCTAGAGCAGGGGCCTCCAAACTTTTCAGCTCGCGGGCCGCATTGCTTCAAAAATAGCTATGTTAAGAGCCATTTGACACTACCTTTAACTGATGGGTGAACGTTTAAATCTCATTTTTATAACAAAAAACTAACAATACTTGTACAGTTTGGTATTACTAAAGGTTGATTTTTGTCTAAGAAAAGTAAAAAATAAAATTTTATTTGAAAAAGTCATAATCATTACGTATATTTATATTAACTCTGGCAAAGTCATCGTGGGCCGCATTATACAGGGTTTACCAAGTCACTTTGCGATGTGAGCTGCACAATTCATCTCACTTGATACGTATTTCTATTCTGACGTGCTACTTCATTTGGCCCGAAATAATTTTCTATTCCGCCGCATTCATTTTCATCCATTATATGAAGTCTTTTCACAGGGGATGTTAGCTGGAGCCGTCCGCAATGTTTACATTTTTTTCAAAAATAAATTTTTGGGCTTTTAGTGCTGATTTGTGATACAACTATGTTGTTTAACAAAGAATAGAAGTTTATTTTTGCTCCGCTGTAGCATTCTAAACTGAAAAATGGATTATTCGTTGAGATATTAGCAGTTGAACCTGCTCAGTCAAATCTGCTAATAACTCAATGAATAACCCATTTTTCGGCTAGAATGCTACAGCGGAGCAAAGATTAACTTCTATTCTTTGTTAAACAACATAGTTGTATCACAAATCAGCACTAAAAGCCCAAAAATTTATTTTTGAAAAAAATGTAAACATTGCGGACGGCTCCAGCTAACATCCCCTGTGAAAAGACTTCATATAATGGATGAAAATGAATGCGGCGGAATAGAAAATTATTTCGGGCCAAATGAAGTAGCACGTCAGAATAGAAATACGTATCAAGTGAGATGAATTGTGCAGCTCACATCGCAAAGTGACTTGGTAAACCCTGTAAGCTCTTGAGGGCCGCATGCGGCCCGCGGGCCGTAGTTTGGAGACCCCTGTTCTAGAGCATAGCGGCTGCTCATGGATGTCTCGTTCCATACGATCCGTGATGCCTGTTTCATCAATTCAGCCTGTGCTAACTGTACACGGATGTTATAGGAACTGTTCCAGCGTCCAGCAAGTTCGCGTGTACGCAAAAATAGTTTCGAGCAGAAACGGGTTCACAGTGCCACCAGGACCATCAAGGAAAAATATTTGTCCAGTATGTGTCTCCTCTCGGATTGATTGTTTTGTCAACCCGTAGCTGTCCACTGCTGCGGTAATTACATCTTACACCGTTTGTAGTTCGTTGATCAATCGGTTCACGTTTACTACAATAATATGTTGTCCAGCACATCGAAAGCATAAGAGTGCTTCACGTTCACCAGGGAAAATATTTCTGCAGCGGATATGGCGCATTGTAGCAGGTCTGGCTGTATATGCTCAAAATTGGCTAAATGCGGCATACTCGGAAACATCGTCAGCGCCTTCCGCGGCGACTTTTCGCACAGGTACTGATTAATAAATTGTAGCGCTTTGAGGTTCTCGATAGCTTGCTGCAGCCAATTCTATTTGGAGTCTTCGACGGTGTACTGATCCTGATTTGTCGGTGACCAAAGTGGTTCACGTCCACGTCCTACAATAACCAAGGATTCTGGGACATTCCCTTCGACATTTTTTTTTTTCACGTCGTGTATTTGCGGCCTTACACAACTTCATATACGTATGTTTGTTTATGGTTTGTCGTTTTTCGTCCAACGCCTACATCGATGAATCGCTATGTGCACCGAAGTGTGCAAGGAACCAACACGGTACAAAAATCATCCAAGCTATCCGCACCTATCATCAACTCACTAAGCAACATCGTCTCACTATGGAGTGAAAAAGTAACGCTCTATAGTGAGAGATTGAAAATGAGAACCTTTTTGTAAAATTTGTTATAGGATGTGCGTGCAGTAAACTGTTTGAAAAGATAATGTCTCGTCATATGCTCCAAGCCTTTTCACCATTAATTTCTAATGTTCAACATGGCTTTATGCCGAAACGATAGATTGAGACCAATCTAATATACTTACTTAACTTTTGCCACTCCTATATTGACAAGGGCTTACAGGTTGACGTCATTTATACTGACTTCTGCGCTGCTTTTGACAAGGTCAACCACTTTCTATTGCTATCTAAATTATCAAAGTATGGTGTTCACACAAATGTTGTTGAGTGGTTAAGAAGTTATTTAACTGATCGTTGCATTAACGTTAAGATAGGAACTAGTTTATCTGCCACATTCCATAATTTATCTGGTGTTCCTCAAGGGAGTATATTAGGACCTTTACTATTTATTATATTTATTAACGATGTCGTGTTTGCTATTCCTCATGTTAAATTGTTATTATGTGCTGACGATCTAAAAATGTTCCTACCTGTTAAATATTCTGACGACTGTGAAATGTTACAAGACTCCTTAAACTATTTTTCTGCATGGTGTTCTAACATTGAGCCGGTCTCGTAGTACAGTCGTCAACTCATAGCGTGCAAACAGACGGCGTCCACGGGCCTGCCCACGCCCGAATGCAGGGCCGATGGCATACGATTCTATCTTTTCCACTAACATGAGAGGGACCCCAACCAACCAAACCGAGCTCTTTCGAAGCAAATCCTTCGTGATGAGCGAGAAAGCATGTCACGCATCTCACGTGTTGCCATGCGAACAGCTGCGCGTGTAGATGTGTGAGTGCGCGGAGAAAAATTGATGGATGACGAATGGAGGAAGGGGAGGAGCTTCACTCTGTCGAAGCATCTGAAGGGGGGCCGAACGCTCTCTTCACATTTTGCGAAGAATCAGTTTAACTCAAACGCTTGGCAAAGAGGATATACTACTTTGAGGCACTAAATAATCCAGGCAATGGAGTCGTGGTCTATTAGTATTAGTATAAATTATTTCCCTTGCCCCATTTATGAATTAATTTAAAGGAATAAACATTAATCTGAGTAAAATTTCAAAAGTTACTTTTAGCGAAAAACTTTTTCCAAATGTGTTTTGAAATTCTGAATCGATCTTGTAAAGACGGTTTTTTCATACAATACGTACTTTTTAAGATATTTGAAAAAGTACGGTTCATAGGGTGCGCGGATGATATACTAGCAATGCTATTACAATGAAATGCTATTCCGCTCTATCAAATTTCCAGCTGAGCGATTTTGTCTGTTTACGTTAGAACCGCTCCATTATTATTGCGCCTTTTACGTCTTCACGCGCGAATCCACAAATAGTTAAAGTGTTAGGCCTGCTTGTGATGAACAGTAGATCCACCTACTACCATGTTTCAATTCTCTGATTAAATCGCACGTAATAAATAAATCGAATATCTCTCCTTCCAATTTCAATTAAAAACACATAACCAGTGCTGCAAAATGTCATGACTATCACGAGATTTTCACCAACGAAAACAATCAACATATCCGTGGTAGCTTGATGTTCATTGTTGATAGTCAATAAAAGTGCATCATGACATGCTAAACACGACATGTGAATTCTTGAGTCCAACGCGATACTCTGACTGACAAGCTTAGCTTACTGCCCGCATAAGCATAATCATGACTATTGCTGGCTGTGTACTGTGCTACCAAATATCACTGTTTCAGTCACCAACGCTCATGACTGAAACGAACCTCAAATCAGCTCACGTACACAAGTGCGATGATCAGACGCAAGATGAACATAGTCGTTGTGACGTGTGACCAGATTGGTGACATTGCAGCAACCACCTCTTGGTCGGTCACTTTGACGTGACTTTGTTTGTCTGTGATCAATTTCGAAATGTCACTGGTTCTATCACGAGCACTCGTGATTGAAATGAAATTCATTTCGGTTCACGTACACATGTGCGATGATCAGGGGTAAGACGCACATGGTCGTTGTGACGTCTGATCTGATTGGTGATATTTTGGTAACCAACTTCTGGTCAATCAGTTTGTCGTGATTTTTTGGTATTTTATTATCGCGATAGACTTAGAATATACGTGGCGCGGGCGAGTGGTGTTTTATTAACCATGTGCATATGATTACAAGCAGTAGTCGGTTCTGCTAGCTGGTTAAATGATCCCGCATCCTACATATATTGCCAGACTCATTTTGCTGATCCAAACGTTTATGTATGAACTCTCGTAAGCAGTGCACATGCAAGGATGCCGCGAGCATTGCCTTTCTGTGAAAAATTCACAAACCCGCGACAATCACGGTTGCCTCTGATTTAGTTCTAAAACTGAGAAGTTGTTTTAGAACAAAGAGCTCGCAAAAAATTGTCGCGGAAGATTTTGTGGGTCGTCTAGAAGCAGTGTGACAGAAAGTAGCCCAATTTTGCAAACAGAGCTACTTGCCTAGCGCAATAATTCTGCTGCACCAAATAGAATCAAATTATCCAGTTTGTTCCAGCCAGATTAATGCCAAACTAAAAGAAAAATAAAATTGAGCATAATTCAACTTGTTTTTTATGTTTTTTTTTTTTAACAAAAAACAAGCAGGTTGACTGGGTAAACTGAGCTACTTTGATCTACTCGGTGTCAAATTTATCAATGCAATTCACCAAAAACGTGAGCGAAATTGTCGCAAAAAACGTTGTCGCTTTAAGTCTATTTATACGGTTACGGGTTTCAATCATAATATGCCATTCTATTAAGTCACTAATATTAAGATGTGTCGTACAAATTTGGAAATTAAAAAACAAGCTATGAGCAGCCTGGTCTCCATACACCTTGGACTTGGAGAACGATTGTTGTTGATGTGTGTTTAATATTTACATTTCAAGAGACATAGCAAGCGGAAAACGGTTTGGTTTGTTATTCGAAGCTAGGAGCTAAAATTGCAAACGGTTCGTGTTTCATACCATTTAACATATCAGCAAGTCGAAGCACACGTAGAATGGGATCGAAGTAACGGCTTCATATTTTGGAACCATGCACCAGCGTTGGATGCTGGTGTCATACTTAGCACTCATACTTAATTTATGGTTAGTTTTGCTTCTTTCTTTCACTCGATTCATTGATAAACATTATTATTTGCTATTTTTAGGAACGGTTTATAATGTAATAAGCTCGCGTGAAGTTTTTCCAGCTTAGTTAGATTGCGTTTCAACAGCTTCTACCGTATGATGTAGCTGTTTCTCCGAGTGTTGCCGGTTTCAAAGGATACCCGCTCGCTGTCGGTTACTAACCAACGCTGGATGTATACAGGAGTGCATTGCCACGATTACGACAGTGCAGGCCATTTGACGTGCCGGCTGATTCTCTGACCGATCCAGTTTTGACTACCACATTTGCTCGCTTTGATGTCACCATGCTGTTGCATGCCATCGCCGAGATAAGCAACTACTTGGCTGTGAATCCACTGGATTCGATATCGCGTATAATGAACCCAATACATCACCGACGTTGAGCATTATAATATTTACCGTGGCGTGCAGCGGATCCTGTAGAACTACAGGACACTCCAGGAAATAATTCCCATCCTGACAATGAATGAGCTGTTCGTAGTGTTGCACATAGTGCATTGTGCTAGCACTTTTCGCACAGTTTGGTCTACGAGAACGGTGCGCTTTTTGTGCTCTTAACGTGCTATACGCTTTGAGTTTTTGAGCCCTGTCCGCTCTTTGAGCACTTGAGGTTTGGTCTCCATTTTTTCCACGTCCACGTAAAACTTTCCGCACAGTCGCGTACTTTAAGCGCTGTGTTGTAATGCGCGCATAATATGATGTGCTGTGCGCATGATGCGCCGTTTCTAGCGTTTCGAATTACAGGCGTTTCAGGTCACAGAAGTGTTCACGGGCTATGCCGGCAAGCTGGTGAACAAAGAGAACATTATCAAGGTTTACACCAGGTATGTCAAACTGGCGGCCCGATTCTGGATGCGGCCCGCAAGAGTATTTTGAGAATTGCTAAAAGCACTGCAAACCCTAAATCTGTTATTACTATTTGTCAAAGTGTATTAAATTTTCCAGAGAAGGACAATCCTTTTGTTGGTATATGGAAACTAACATGAATGTACCCATAACATCTCATAAACTTATTTTACACTAACGTACATATCAATCGAGACCTTTAAGAATCATTGAATCGAATGCAAGCTCAGTCGTATTATGTTTCGATTAAATTCTGAATATTAGCATAGTTTTGTGCACATTCGATTGCGCATTCTGTATGGAAAAATAGATTTGCGTCAACTGTCTACAAACGAAAAAGAAATGAAAATAACTTGATACACACACTAGGAAACTTCGCAACAACTAGTGATGGATTGTCGGAATCGCATCCACGGCTCAAAACCATTTCCGATTTTAGCTATTCTTACTCCGAATCCGGCCAAAATCAAACCAACAGTTCCGTTCGGTGCCGTCCGAAGCCTATCTTCTTCTTTTCTTTGGCTCAACAACCGATGTCGGTCAAGGCCTGCCTGTACCCACTTGTGGGCTTGGCTTCCAGTGACTAATTGATTCCCCCCATAGCAGGATAGTCAATCCTACGTATGGCGGCGCGGTTTATTTGGGGATTGAACCCATGGCGGGCATGTTGTTAAGTCGTACGAGTTGACGACTGTACTACGAGACCGGCTCAATCGGCTACGGTCCGAAGCCTATAGAGCCGTTTAAAGCCATTCGGAACCGTTGGAGTCATCTGTTGTCCCACCGAATTTGACAATCTCCATGCCCCCGACTGCCGAGTAAAGGATTCATTCGGCTTCGATTTTTCCGACCTTAGAATGTTACATCATTGATATTCGATTGGAGCCACTTCTGTTTTTTGTCATAATCATGCCACCATAAATGTTAATAAAAATGATTGTAGCCAAGTTGGAATTATTTGTACCCAACATTCTGCAAGACGAATTAATGTAATTTCCAACCTCCCCAAAAATCAAAACCAAAATGATATGATTACGTTTAAGCCTAAAGGATTTAGATTAAGGATAAAAATAATCTAAATGCCGAAGCCATGCAATACAAAGCTTATTAATAGATTAGCTCACACAGTCCTCAATTCCTCAATTCGCGAATCATCTCCCTTCAAGTGTCAAAAACAGATTTGCCGATCTGTATAGGAACACACACCACGACTCTTCGTCAGATAAAATTATCGTAATTTAAAAAAAAGTTATAAGAAATGAATATATCACCAGAACACTTGGAACTTGGAAATTAGCAAAAAATAATGTTTCAACACGTGTTATTACAATTTTTCTCTTGATCTGTCAAAACATTGCAAGCAAATATTTTTGTTATTCATCCAGTGATGGATAGCTCGGATTGCTTGAAAAAGATTCACTACAGGCTGCTAGACTTCTCCTACTTCAGTGAAAAAATGTGTTTAACAGATATTTTCTAGCAGAACTGCCGTAAGAGAACGCGAGTAATGTAAAATGTCCTTTTTTAGTAATAACGTAGAAAGTACATTAAAAAAATTTTCTCATGTAAAAAATAGCACATATAAAAATAACAACGCGAATTTGTACATAATAAACGATTCCAGATAAGAAGCGAGGAGTACACAAAAATTGAATTTGTTTAACAATAAAAATGTAAAAAAGTATTTTACATAAATATTGGGGTATATTTTCCATTCCCAACTTTGCGGCCCGCGAATCACTGAACATTTGTACTTGCGGCCCTCTGATGAAATGAGTTTGACACAGCTGGTTTACACCATGCTCATGAACGGCAAACTCGACCAACTGACGGAGATTGCCTTTTGGTCATGGTCGGTACGATCGAGAATTTTGGGAAAACGTATTAAAGCGTCTGGCCAAGGAACCGGCCTAAGAATCCGGTCGACTCAAAAAGATAAAGTAGGCAGTTTTCCAGTAGTTGCGTCGGCGTTCGAATTCGGTTGGAAAACGATCAAGCAGAGCTCTTCGGATGTGAACTCACTTCAGCGGCACCTCCTCATTCACTGTGCTGTTAGTGTAATAATTTTAATCGAATCGATGATATTCTTAGCATACGAGGCGTGTAATTTGTTAGTTTCTCCATAGTGCAAATATAAAAAGATGTTTTGTAGATGGATGAAAAGGTAGATAGTTTTTGTTTTACATCCTGGTTTTATTATTTTCATATCCGAAAGCACTAACTCTAGACAAAGCCACCAAATTCCTGCACCTTTCATAATCCACCTTTGGCGCAATTGACACCGCGCACGGGTACGGATTTTCTAACGGGCACGGCATGCTGACACCTAGCGTCTATCCACTGCCACCAACAACAGCCCGTGTATCCGCCCCCGGAGATCATCATTAACATAGGATTCCCGTTACCATCAAACAGCGTAAAATTGGTCATCTGGACAAGAAACTTAGGTAATGTCCGCTAAAAGTCGTACTGACTCTTCCTTCCCTCCTTCCAAATCGCCTGAAATTCCATTGCCGGCTGTTTGTGGGTCTAAGTGTTTTTCTAAAGTAATTAATAAATACATTATGAAGCGGTAATCTTTACATGTGCACTGCTTACGAGAGTTCATACATAAACGTTTGGATCAGCAAAATGAGTCTGGCAATATATGTAGGATGCGGGATCATTTAACCAGCTAGCAGAACCGACTACTGCTTGTAATCATATGCACATGGTTAATAAAACACCACTCGCCCGCGCCACGTATATTCTAAGTCTATCGCGATAATAAAATACCAAAAAATCACGACAAACTGATTGACCAGAAGTTGGTTACCAAAATATCACCAATCAGATCAGACGTCACAACGACCATGTGCGTCTTACCCCTGATCATCGCACATGTGTACGTGAACCGAAATGAATTTCATTTCAATCACGAGTGCTCGTGATAGAACCAGTGACATTTCGAAATTGATCACAGACAAACAAAGTCACGTCAAAGTGACCGACCAAGAGGTGGTTGCTGCAATGTCACCAATCTGGTCACACGTCACAACGACTATGTTCATCTTGCGTCTGATCATCGCACTTGTGTACGTGAGCTGATTTGAGGTTCGTTTCAGTCATGAGCGTTGGTGACTGAAACAGTGATATTTTACAGTGCTGCTCCTGGTCCAGAAAATTTCATAACAGTGATTGACTAAAAGTTTATTCCCAAATTGTCACCAATCATACCACTCGTTACAACCACTTGAGAATTTCACCTGTGATAATCGCAATTGAGTACGTGACGCTGACAAGGTTTTTGATTCACTCAGTTTTTTTTGTGATATTGATGGTGACATTTTGCAGCACTGCACATAACCACTGCACATAAGGTAGGAAGATAGATGAGAGGAGGAGGAGGAGGAGGAGGGGCTATAAACACGTACGTAAATAAAAGGGGGCAGGGCGCGCGTGTGAGCGAGAACGCGGCAGCATACGAGAGATTTTTTTCTTTCTCTTTTGTAGCATTTCGGCACCCGAGCCTAACTTCGGTAGGAACTGCCTATCAAAGTTGATACACCTTCGGTAGAGAACTTCTGTCGAAGCTATATCGAAGCAAATTTACTTCGAAAGAGCACGGTTTGGTTGGTTGGGACAGGGCTTATACCACGAACGTACCCGAAAGGTATGCATGCTTCACCCATCACCCAGATAGCAAAGCCGAAGGCCTTTGTATGGGAGCCATCGCGCTGATCAAGGCTCACTTTTTCGCGCGCATAAAGCAAAATGTGCGCGTAGGCGAAAAAAACCCGAAAGCGCTTCGTGTCCTCTCTCGTGTTTCTAGTTTTATTCTCTCTCGCCTGTCATCACTCTCTCCTAGTTTTTCGGATTGAAATGAGAATTCACTCTCTTAATTTGGTTGCGGCAGTCTAGCTGCTTCACACTCTTTATTATCTTCTTTTTGCAGTTCCCACAAGAGGATTCACACATGTGTTCTCACATACTTACATACACACACACGGTGGTTGGAAGCCTGGTGCGGTTGTTTCCAATTCTGTCTTTTCTTCTTCCCTCTTCACACCGCGCTGGAGCCCGTGGTGGTGCGCGTGTTCATCCTGCTTGGTTCAGGAAAGATGTCATCAGATTTGGCGCGCCTCAACCGCGGTGTTGTATGAAGGCTATTCATGAAAATACACAATTAATATACACACTTTGTTAAAAAGATTAAACTTCATTTAAAGATGTCACAAACTTACCTTTGTGCTTGAGGATCAATTGAAACTTGAACGCCTGTGCACACAGTGTCACACTTTTTAAGTAGTTTGAGGAACAGCTAGCGGTAGCAGCGGCACACCTCTGAAACTTGTAATGTGCAAAACATTGCATATTGGAATAATATTAGAATTAGAATAAATGTCACATAGCACTAGACACTTAGAAAAGGACACTTACCCAAACAATTAGATGATAAAAATTCGTCCTCCGATGAAGCAGAAAGAACACCGCGGATGGCGCAGTATGGAAAGTGTTTCACGCAGGAAAAATAGTTCACGCAGCAGAGCACACTGAAGTCGATCTTTGGCTTGGATGGAAAAGAGCAAACACCCTGATGAGTGCGATGGAAGAAAATGACGTATGTTCAACAGGGATGGGTAGAATCCAACACACGAAGTGTGCAGGATAATTCTCTTCGTGTGGCAAGAGAGAACCCAACAGTCAAAAGCCGAAGATTTTATATTGACCTTTCACTTTTTCTATCTGTCTCTCGCTCTAATTTGAGCGATTTTCCCCTGATGAGTGTCCCCGAGCCTCCTCGTGTGGTTGTTGTTGTTGGAAGTTGAAGCCGAAACCCCCTCGTGCGCTGCCAAAATCAGCGAAGAACGAAATCGAGTGGCTCAAGCGAAAGAACGAAAAAAATGATGAGCGAGTGTGCTGTGACAAAAACACACACGCACGCACAAGGCGACACCCGAAATTTGGTGCGATACCGGCATTCAGTGGAGCAAGTACACACATGCACACATTTGGCCACACCAGCGCTCTGTTCTAGTGCAGGTAGTTTTCTGCAGTCCACGGTGATACTACACACAGCCACGCACTTGGTGATACACGCTGTGTGGTGGACGTTCAGAATTCAGTGGTGCAAATACACACATGCATACACTTGGCGACACACGCTCTGCTGTGCGATGAGATTTGTGTTCTGTGTCCAGTGGTGCAAATATACACACACACGCACTTGGCTACACACGCAGTACGGCGCGGTTGGCTTGGCAGAAGCGCATACACACATTCACGCAGTAGGCTTTACTTTCAGTCCAGTGAGGTTGGTGCTTGTGTGGTGTTTCAGCGCTTGGTTGTCAGCGGATAAACCCCGTAAAAATGGAGATCATTCTAATTTAAGGTAAGTAAAAGTGATTAAAATTATCAACCAACATCCCCCCTTCTAATTAATATAATTTTTCTTCCATTTCATGTGTGTTTCACGGCGAACGGAGACAACAAAACCTGTGGCAGTGTCGTGGTGTTGGAGATGGTGGCCCGTACAGTGCAGCGAGAAGAACTAGGCGCGACAGCGATGTGGAGTAGAAAGTGCTGTGCTGATTTTTCTCTGTGCGAGTGTAAAAAGTGTTTGTTAAATTATGTGCGTTAATTTAGAATTAAGTGCAGTGGTTGTGTGTTGTGTTTTTTTGTATTTATGTTATATAAAATATTCAATAAATCGAATCATATTGATATAATGGTTCGCACTGTATCATTTCGGAAAGAAATCCTGGCAAAAAAGGGGGAGGGGGCTATTAAAACGAAGGTTCGTGCAGACCCCCGTTCGGGTTTTGCTTCGGCTTCGGGTTTACTTCGGCTTCGGGACCCGACGGATCACTTGAATAATTTCGCCAACTCAAGTTCTTTTTCAAGCGCGTACTCAAGGGATCTCTGAGTGCTGGTGCCTGGTGGGAATTGACTAACACCCTGATGAGCGAGAACGCAACAAACGTTGTAGAATGTAGGAATGGGATAGGCATAGTGAGCGAAGGCAGTTTGTGGACATGAGGGGGTTGAAACTGGGAGAAAAAAGCTTCGGTTGCTACTTGGGCAGGATCTAAAGGCAAGGACAATGCAAAAGAGACACAGAAAAATTTCCTCACGGCTACACATGTCCTTTTGATGCGTTGTCTATGAGTCTCGCTCGGTATCACAGCGGCATACGGCAGGTAAGCAGTACAAATGCTGCTACCTGATACGCACACATGTTTACCGAACACAACTATTCGGTTCGGCTCGGTAAACTTCGCGAGGATGCCGGAACAAAAGGGGGCAGACTTTTTCATGATTTTGTATGACTTCGGCTGTTTTGGACTACGCGTGTAGGCGCTCGCATACGACGTAACAACATGCCCGTCATGGGTTCAATCCCCAAATAGACCACGCCGCCATATGTAGGACTGATTATCCTGCTATGGGGGGGGGGGGGGGGGGTGGGGGGAATCAATTAGTCACTGCAAGCCAAGCCCACAAGTGGGTACAGGCAGGCCTTGACCGACATCGGTTGTTGAGCCAAAGAAAAAAAAAGTTTTAACAATGAAATGTTACTTAATGTTAGCAAATGTAGTTGTAGAACATTCTCAAAGAAAAAAAATCCCATTATTTATAACTACAAAATCAATCAAGACAGCGTTCCACGTTTTTCTCAAGTTCGGGACTTAAGAGTTAGTTATGTACACATGCGCTACGCGCTATGATACAGGTGCTGAGTAAGAAAACGGTCGCAAGCGAGCCATCGATGTTACTCCACGCGCGGAGTCAAGTTCCAACGGGAACTCCACTGGAAGCAGGTTCCCACGACCAGGTGTGGTGTCGTATGTTCAGACGGACCGAGGCAACATGATCATCATAAACGTGGACGACAACGTGACCGGCAAACCTGGCAGCACCGAAAACACCAGCCTAACTAAATAGTACCGAATCCAGAAGTTAGCTTTAGTCTTAGTTTAGCAGTTCGCAAATAAAGATCCCCAGTAATATTTTTTAAAACTTACTCCGGGCTATCGTAAACATAATTGGCGCAGTCGGCTAGGCCCAATTCACGTTCAGTGACAAGTGTTCAAGTATAGTGCAGTGAAATAACGGAAATAAATCTGTGTATCGCCCGGACTTTGCTCCATCGCCCGATCCGTGGTTGACTCGTGACGATCGCGTGAATTTCATTATTTCATAAAGTGTAAGAACAAGTGCACGAACGGTTGGTTTCAACTATTTAGAATTGGAAGAGAACATTCGAACAAAAGCTAGCGGCAAGACTCCCCAGCCAGCGTTACTGGGTAAACTAATCAACGCAGGACAATCGCTGACCCAACCCGTGGACAACGAGTGACCAAAGAAGAAAAGGAAGGACAATCGCTGACCCAATCCGTGGACAACGAGCGACCAAGGAAGAAAAGGAAGGACAATCGCTGACCCAATCCGTGGACAACGAGCGACCGAAGAAGAAGAGGAAGGACAAAGCAAAGGACAGGTAACGGAAAACTCTAATTTCCCGACACGTGGATAAAAAGGTGAGTTACATCCTAAAGCATAAGTTCCCCTACTCTTATAATAAAAAGGCGGTAGGCAACAAACAATTTTTATCATTGAATGCCAAAATATACCCCTTTCCCAAAAGTTCGTTCTTTGAACTTCACTAAGGACAAGAAAATTCCAGTGAAAATGGAACAAAATATACACGCATTGATTGAATCTATGCGCTCGTTAGAGGAACGCGTTAACACACTCCAAGCGGAAAACGATAGTTTACAACGCTTCCAACAACAACAACAGCCAACGACCTCGAGTCGCAGTGCTGACTATTTTCGTATCCCGGATCCAATTAGGGTCATTCCCGGATTCGACGGAAACAAAAAACAGTTAATCGGTTGGTTAACAACAGTTAAAAAAACACTAGACCTCTTCAGAAACAATGTGGCACCAGAAATATTCAGTGTCTACGAACAGACCGTAATTAATAAGATAGAGGGCAAAGCACGTGACACTATTTGTGTGAACGGAAACCCTACTACTTTTGATGAAGTCGCAGATATTTTGCAGAACGTTTATGGCGATCGAAACAACATCGCAACGTATCAAACACAACTGTGGAACCTAAAACAAAACGAATCTTTGAGCCTTCACTATAGAAAAACAAAAGAAATTTTGATCAATATGAAATCAGTAGCAAGACAAAATACGGTATACGCTTCACATTGGGAGGCAATTAACCTGTTTTTAGAACAAGAATGCCTCGCTGCGTTCATAAATGGTCTGAGCAAAACATATTTTGGATATGCACAAACCGCACAACCAGAAGACTTGGAATCAGCTTATGCCTTTCTATGCAGATTCCAAAACGCTGAAAGAACCAAATCAAACACCAATAATGGGTTCGAAAAACATCCTAGTGTCGACAAAAATGTAAAAAGGGATAATAAATTTTCACAACCTAAACACCTTGAAAATAGACCATTCAATAACATGAAACCATCTTCAGATCGTACAAAAATTATTCCCATGGACGTCGATCAATCCTTACGGTCCAATATGAGAAACAAAATTTTCTCGCATACAGCCGAAGAAGATGACGGAAAAACAATATCAGAAGAATCCGATTCAGACGAAGAAACCGATAATGAAGAAGATGTAAATTTTCAAATTACTGCAAACTTAAACCCACCGAGTTAAACGCAATTAACGGACTACCCTTTTACACAACAAAATTAAATGGTTCAAACATCAAACTTTTAGTAGACAGCGGAGCGAACAAAAACTTTTTAAATCCAGAATTAGTTCCACTAACTCAAAGAGTGAAATGCGAAACAATCACCATAAAAAATAAAAATGGTAAGTTCAAATCACAAGAATGCACATTCATAACCATTCTAGATAAAAAATTAAAATTTTACCTTTTCAAATGTCATAATTATTTTGACGGAATACTCGGATACGAATCACTCTCCGATATGGAAACACTAATTGATACAAAAAATCATAAACTTATTCTACCCGATCGTACAATCGACTTAGAAATAAGAACATTAGAACCCCCTTCAATTACATTAAATGCTAATAATTCTCAAATTATAAAGCTTCCTGTTTCTCAAACAAAAGGAAACATTTTTCTTCCAAAAGACATTCAAATAAAAGATGCAATAATTCCTTCAGGCGTTTATAAAGCAAAACAAGGATATGCTAAAGTTCTTGCCAGGAATTACGGCGACACATTAACATTTCATTGGACTAAACCAGCAAAAACATATGAATTGGACAAAATGATCGAAATAAATCACATGAGCACACACCCATATAATGATCATCCGCAAAATTACATAGCAAATCTCGAAAATTTAATTCGCACCGATCATTTAAACATAGAAGAAAAACATAAACTTTTCGAAATTCTTAAACAAAATCTAGGCATCATCCATCAAGAAAAAGAAAAACTTTCATGCACCACCGCTATTAGACATCGAATAAAAACTAAAGACGATATACCCATTCACACAAAAACTTATAGATACCCCAATATTCATAAAGCAGAAGTGAATAGGCAAATCGAAGAAATGATTGCTGACGGTATTATCCAACATTCTATATCCCCATGGACATCCCCAATCTGGATAGTCCCTAAAAAATCAGATGCAAGTGGAAAGGAGAAATGGCGTATCGTGGTTGACTATAGAAAATTGAATGAAAAAACGATCGATGATCGATACCCTATTCCCAATATAGAAGAAATTTTGGACAAGTTAGGTCGAAGCATGTACTTCACTACACTTGATTTAAAATCCGGCTTTCATCAAATTGAAGTTGATAAAAAGGATAGACCAAAAACAGCTTTTAGCACAGAAAAAGGACACTTCGAGTTTATACGAATGCCCTTTGGCTTGAAAAACGCACCTGCTACTTTTCAACGAGCCATGAATAATATTTTAGGTGACCTTGTAGGAAGAAACTGTCTTGTATATCTAGATGATATTATTATTTTTGGTAAATCACTCCAACAACATTTGGACAATTTGAATAAAGTGTTGAAAAAATTAATTGAATCAAATTTAAAGGTTCAATTAGACAAATGTGAATTTTTAAGAAAAGAGTGTGAATTCTTAGGACACATCGTAACTCAAGATGGCATCAAACCCAATCCAAACAAAATAGAAAAAATATTGCATTGGCCCATACCAAAAACAACAACCCACATTAAAGGCTTCTTAGGAATCCTTGGTTATTACAGAAAATTCATAAAAGATTTTTCAAAACTGACCAAACCTCTCACAAAATGTCTTAAGAAAGGTTCTAAAATAACACATAATGACGAATTTATAAATTGTTTCAACGATTGTAAACAAATGCTCACTACTGATCCAATTTTAAAATATCCTGATTTTAGCAGAAAATTCATTTTAGAAACAGACGCAAGTGACTTCGCCCTTGGCGCTGTACTTTCACAAAAATTCGAAGATGGTAAGGAACACCCAATCGCTTACGCTTCTAGAACGCTTAACGAAACAGAGTGCAACTATTCAGCTACCGAAAAAGAGCTACTCGCCATTGTTTGGGCAACCAAGCATTTCCGACCGTACATTTTCGGAACAGTTTTTGAAATAAGAACTGACCACAAACCTCTTGTTTGGCTAAGACAGAAAAATGATTTAAATAGAAGACTTCTTCATTGGAAACTGGCCTTGGAAGAATTCGAATTTGAAATTAAGTATAAAAAAGGTACTCTTAATGGAAATGCAGATGCACTATCCCGCATAACGGAAAACCCTGCTTTAACACCCGAATTAAATGCAAATACTGCCTCTAACAATACTGACACTATGACGCAACACTCTGCAGATACTAATGATGACGAATTCATCCCAGCAACTGAAAAACCACTAAATGAATTTAGAAATCAAATAATACTAGAAGAAAATAATAATGATTCTCGAGAAGCAATTACACTTTTCGGAAATTATCATAGAATAACAATAAAAACACCCCTTTTTGGACCAGCTATGTTGATCAACATAATCAAAGAATATGCATCTCCCAAATGTGTTACTGGCATTTGTTGCAGCGAAAAAATCTTACAAAACTTACAAATTATCTACAAAAACTATTTCTCTCGCGCAAAATCGATCAAACTATTTTGGACAAAAACAATTTTAGAAGATGTAACTGATGAAATTGACCAAGATTTGATTATTGAACGACAACATAATGCAAACCATAGAGGAATTATTGAGACCAAACTACATATTGCTAGAAAATATTATTTTCCAAACATGAAAACTAAAATTACTAAATTTATTAACATTTGCAAAATATGTCAAAAAGCTAAATATGAAAGACGCCCATATAAACAAAAATATCAAATTACTGCCACTCCTAAAAAACCTTTGGAAATCGTTCATATGGACATCTTTATAATTAGTGATAAACATTTTCTAACCCTTTGCGATAAGTTCTCAAGACTAACCATGGCGATTCCTTTACAATCAAGAAACGCTATACATATACTAAAAGCACTAACCCAATTCTTTGCTAACGTTGGAAGACCTTGTTTGCTTGTAATGGACCATGAATGTTCGTTTAAATCCACCACAATCAAACAATTTCTTGAAGAAAATAATGTAGAATTCCATTATACAAGTGTTGGTCAATCCTCTTCAAATGGAACAATTGAAATTGTCCATAGAACAATAAGAGAATTGCACAACATAATCTCACTACGAGATTCTACAAAAAATCTATCAACTACTTCAAAAATTAATTTGGCAGTCTCAATTTACAATGATTCTATACACTCTCAAACAAACATATCCCCTAAAGAACTATTTTTCGGCTTCAAAAACGAAGATCCTATCCCTGAGGACCTTCAAGAAAGAATTAAACAAAAAGAGGAACTTTATAGAGTGTATGCCACAAAACAAAAAGAAAAAAAATCCAAATACATAGAAAAATTAAACAAAACACGAGAAGAACCAGAACTATTCAAAGACAATGACACGATCTTCGAAAGGAAAAGAAATAATTTAAAACACGAAGAAAGGTATCGTGAAACGAAAGTTTTCGATAACCTAGTTACAAATATTTTAGACCGAAATGGAAGAAAAATTCATAAATCAAAATTGAAAAGGAAACGAAAAACCTAACATACCATTTAAATTCTTTCTCATCCTTACGGAAATCACAGCTGAATACTATAAAAAACTAAAAATGAAATTTGGAATGATTCATTTCCTCATAATAGTTTTAACAAATTCAAAACTTATAACAGTAACAATTTATAGAGACTAACCTTAACTATATTCAGAATTTAGCCAATAATATTAGCCTAACCAACCATCTTAAGGACACCTTAGACTATAAAATCCTATCAGCTTATAAAAAAAAAATGAGGAAACATAAGACCTAGAAAACAAAAGAGAGGCATAATAAATGCAGGAAACCGCAGATCAGAAAACACTTAGAACATTCAGAATTTAGAACATTCAGAAAACAAAACCATATCCAACATTAACGCTCAAGTTAGAATTAATTCCGAAATAGAAAAATCAGTGAACAAAATTACACAAACTCTAAAAAAAAAAAAAAAATCGAAAATTAAATGAATAATCAGATAAAAGATCAGATCAGATCAAATGAATAATCGTAAAAACTGAAATAGAACAAGTAAATCTTATCCTGAACATTGATAATATTGTACAACTGTAGAAGACATAGAAGAAGAGACGGATGTAAAATTTGTAGCCAAACATAAAAACACCATTTTCAATGTTAACGAGGAGTGCACGATTTGCAACAACCCACAACCGCTAAACGACAAGTGTATCTCAAATATCATCAGAAATCATCCATCTAAATGTACCACCACCACGAGCTCCGAGCATACGATAATACGAGAAATGAAACCAGGAGTCATTCTAATCGATACCACCCTTGGAGTGCCAGTCATTGATTCATGTTCAAACAGCCAAATAATAGCAGTACCCACACTAATTGAAACCGGCAATTGCACCGTAAAAATCTTAAATAGCACATTTACTGCGCATATTGATGTGCTAGACCAAGAAGACTACTTCATACCCTTAACTGGCAGCAAAACAGAAATAACTCTTAACAAGCCAAGTATACAAGATCTGCACACAATGCATATTAGTAACATACATCAACTCCATACAATAACACTCCGCTTACGCACGCATACAATTGCAGGAGGGATATTAATTGTTGTTCTAACAGGCTTTCTTATAACTGCATTTTGCATCTACAAACACAAAACCAAACATGCAGAGAAGAAAATGTCTACCGAAGCTATTCACAACATCATCCCACTGCAAACGTCGGTAAGTCGATCGAGAACGCTCGACGTTTAAGGAGGGAGGAGTTATGTACACATGCGCTACGCGCTATGATACAGGTGCTGAGTAAGAAAACGGTCGCAAGCGAGCCATCGATGTTACTCCACGCGCGGAGTCAAGTTCCAACGGGAACTCCACTGGAAGCAGGTTCCCACGACCAGGTGTGGTGTCGTATGTTCAGACGGACCGAGGCAACATGATCATCATAAACGTGGACGACAACGTGACCGGCAAACCTGGCAGCACCGAAAACACCAGCCTAACTAAATAGTACCGAATCCAGAAGTTAGCTTTAGTCTTAGTTTAGCAGTTCGCAAATAAAGATCCCCAGTAATATTTTTTAAAACTTACTCCGGGCTATCGTAAACATAATTAGTTATTTCAGACTGTAAGCTTAGTTTATCAAGCTATTATCAAACTATCGTCACTAAAGCTCTTAAACTGTTAGGATTTGTCTTACGTGTCTCAGCCGACTTTAAAGATCCTTTCAGTTTAAAAACATTATACTGTTTTTTGAGCCGGTCTCGTAGTACAGTCGTCAACTCGTACGACTTAACAACATGCCCGTCATGGGTTCAATCCCCAAATAGACCGTGCCGCCATACGTAGGACTGACTATCCTGCTATGGGGGGAAATCAATTAGTCACTGAAAGCCAAGCCCATAAGTGGTACAGGCAGGCCTTGACCGACAACGGTTGTTGAGCCAAAGAAAAAAAAAAAATACTGTGCTTTAGTCCGTCCCATCCTGGAATTTGCCAGTGTAGTTTAGTGTCCCCATCAGATTACATACATAGATAAAATTGAAAAAAATCAGAAAAAGACACACGTGTTATGTTTCATCGATCTTTGGTCAAACCAAATTCCACGTCCTTCGTATAATGTTCGGTGTGTATTATTTGGCTTAGAGACTTTACAGCATAGGAGAACTACGGCTCAGATAACTTTTATGCATAAATTATTAATTGGAGATTTTAATGCACCTGACATTTTAAATTTTATTTGCTTTTCTACTCCCTCAAGAGGTCTTAGAAGTAGAGAGCAACTAAGAAGCCCTTTAAGATCAACTGGTTTTGGTGCCAATGATCCACTGCTCAAAATGATTGATGTGTATAATAGGTTAGGGTTATCAGCAGATTTCAATCAATCCGTTAGTCAGCTGCGACTTGAATATGTTAGTTCTAGGGGCATACTTTAAACATGTACTCTGTAAGCATTAAGTTATTTAGGCAAACTGGTTGATAACTTTGATTCAAATAAATAAATAAATAAATAAATGAATAACGTTGCCCCTTCCACTAAACCCGATTCTTGAAACGAAGAAATTGCCAATCTTAATAAAAAATGAAGAACTTTTGAAAAAAACTTACTCCACCTGTTGCCACATCTGACCAAAAAGACGGAAGTATTGCCCAACTTGAACAAGAAAATGCTAATCTAAATAAGAAAATTGATCTACTAACAGAAACTATCAAAAACATGCAAATCAAACAAACCAAATTTATTAACATTTTCAATCAAAACAAAACCACTGATAAAGTTGAAACAATGAACCAATCCGAAGAGTCTGACTCCTCGTCCCTTCTGGACGGAAGCAAAGCGACCTCTTAAAAGGCGCTTAAAAACGAGCCCTCTCAAAGGGCTCATCTTCCTCCGGGGAAGAAACCTCCCTCCCTCCCAAAAATCTCCCCCATCTCCCATCTCTATCCCTTCCTCTTCCAATTCCCTCAACTCCGAGCGAGAGGAGCCCCTTCTCTCACCCTATAATGCCCCATTCATTGAGGTGAGGAGATCAGATGAGGAAAGCTTCTTTAAGGTCATTGTGGTCATTGTGCCACATACACCACATCTTCTTTTTTATCAACTCCAAACATTCATTCTACAAATTCCCATTCTCCGTTAAATAACAATACACTTTTGTTTGCATGTCCTGGAATATCAGTAGCATGAGCCGTAGCTTTGATGAACTATAAATTCTAATTACCCGCCACAATCCAACAATAGTCGCTTTACAAGAAATAATGACCATACCAAACCTAAACAGTTCTCCAACTCAACAACTATACCTGTCATTTTTTCCAAACACCAACCAACATGCATCACTCCGTTGGCATAGGCATACAAAAACACATACCCTCCAATCCTATTAATATTTCTACCAACATACCCGCAATAGCCGTTAAAATATCTTCACCAATAGAATCCACAATTGTCAGTCTGTACCTTCCCTCTTCTCTATCTCCTTCTATTGTTTCTCAGGAGATGGAAACTGTGTCACCACAGTTATCGTCACCTGCAATAATACCCCGCTGCGCAAAGCAACGGAAGAAATCAAGGCGTTCGGAGAATTTTATCATGCCTTCTTTTTCTCTCCAACGGCAAATTTGTCAAGCAGCTAGTCGAGCTGCCCGTCCCTGGCTCCGCCTCATACCCCTCGCCTGAGCGCGCTGCCGAAGGTTTGGATGTGTTAGTGCGTCAGACGGCCAATCGCTGTCAGCCGTCGTCCGTGTTTTTTTCCCTCCATAGTGCTATCTCTTTCTCGCGTGTGGTCAATGCTCGCGAGCTGTAGTGGCGCTTCAAAAAGCCGTTAACAAACTTTGCGGCGATGAAGTTTTATTTTCACAAATCCAACAAAAAAAGCGCAATAAGTTAAATTGCTGCAATGTAAAAATGACCAAGGAAACGCTAGCTCCAGCTGGAGGGTTTGCTGTGTAACGCGCAGAACCTTAATTCGCATTTACACGTTCAGCCTGGCGCTGATTTTCATCAACTTTCCTTTCCACCAGCATCTAGAACGCAAGCTGATTGTGAAACCGGCATCCTGGAAAGTTCACTAGCAGTCCCTGGGGCATGTCATTGTGCTGAACGTGTTAAGCATTAAGCATAATTTTGCTACCTTAATCTTTTGCTTTCGTATGCTGTAAATTACACAGATATGCTGAGCAGTTTGCGCATGTGTGTATGCAAAACTGTCGCCGAATCTATGCTCTTCCGGAATGTTATGATCGATCGGTCAAAGAAAGGAAGGAGTTCATGATAGTGGCAGAGTAGGGAAATCGGGGGCCCTTGGCGGAAAGACGAGTTGAGGCCCCTGTAAATGGTAGCTGATGACCGGGAGGAGGGGGTACTGGCACACAGCCGTTGGGAGATTGAACAGTATACTTAAATTGCCGGCGGATTGGGGGGAAGGAGGGGGGGTGCCCATGGGACCCCTACGATCATCGGTCACAGGCCCTAAAATTGTAATCGCCATGGGGTGAGGGGAGGTGCAAATGGTTCTCCAGCCACGGAGCCCCAACGACCATCTCTCCGGGGGCCCTTGTCGCTAATACTATGTCCAATTGTAGACATACGGCATACTACAGACTAGAGATCTTCGGTGACCGCCTAGTCCGCCTACCGTTAGATCCGCCGCTGGTTCATGACGGTGTTTTTTATTGTGGAGGTGCATCCTTCCCCCTGCCTGCAGCGTATGCATCGAGCAGGAGACAGTGTGGCAGTATGCAAGTTGCACGCTGGATAGGAGCGGGTCCGCAGCACCGCCATCATTCCGCACATATGCATGCCCGTCGTGGGTTCTAATCGCGTATGAACCGTTCGCCGTAGCAAGGGGTTAGTCACCGGCTCCGGCTACGTGGTACTCAAGTCCTGAAAAGGCCGGCATGATCGCGTAGGCTATTACGCCAATAATAATAATAATAATAATAATAAAAAGAACTTAGCATAGCAGTTCACACACAGGTAAGAGTTTGTCTTGACTTTGTTGCTGCCGGGGTACCGCTGTGACGCGATAAATGCACGGAATGCACTCGACCAAAACATGAACCTACCGATCCGAACACATTCCAAGGCATTGCCGGTCAATCGGCGTCATGATAACTACTCCAAACCAACAAGCCACCAGATTCTGGACGGACAGGTTCAGCACCATACGCGCACCGTAATAAACAAATCCAGGATCCTCTTTTGTATGGATTCAATTCAAAATGTTGTTTCCACTTGCGCCCGCTAGCTGAATTAGAAAAAAATGTGCAAAATATCACACGCACGTTTGCTTAGATCGTGTGTCTTTTTAATACCCCCAATAGCAGAACCGATCACAAAGATCCAATGCCAATGGTTGTGTTGTCTCTCTGGTAGCGAGATCGAAAATGCATGGACTTTGTAGCCGCAGCGGATGAAAATGTACGCATCAGAATCAAATAGTTGTGGGGTTTCCAAACGCACATAATCACACAAACACACACACACACACACACACACACACACACACACACACACACACACACACACACACACACACACACACACACACACACACACACACACACACACACACACACACACACACACACACACACACACACACACACACACACACACACACACACACACACACACACACACACACACACACACACACACACACACACACACACACACACACACACACACACACACACACACACACACACACACACACACACACACACACACACACACACACACACACACACACACACACACACACACACACACACACACACACACACACACACACACACACACAAACCAATACAAACCACACATAGACCTGTCCCTACGGGTGCATGGTGCGTTCAAAAAAAAGGCCTATCTTTTTGGCCGATATTGTAGTTCAATAGGTACCTTTAATAGGTACCTTCAATCACACATTTAAATAGGTACATTCAATAGATACCATTTTTACATAGTTCGTGGAAATATTCATGTATTACTCCATTGCATTTAAAAGTATGTTGCGTTTAAGAAAAAAAAATCCAATTTTCAGTTAGTCAACACGGTTACAACAAGCTTAATTTATATGACGATAATATATCTGTGATAGAAAAGGCCAAGCAAATGTAAGGGTTTACAACACGTTACGCAAAAAGCTTAAATGTGTGTCTTACCGCTTTGTTCAATGGATTGGATACGCCTAGTTCAGAATATTGGATAAATAGACTAGAATCGATCCAGCGAAGATTTGCCAGATTAGTCCTTAACCATATACTATGGCTAGGGCAAAACAACACCCCGAGTACTTCTACACTTTTTCTCTTTTAGGTCAACAACCTGTAACACATGAACATCACTTTGCCTAAGCTTCATTCATAGCAAAAATTCTTTGTAATTTAATCTATGCTCCGCATATCATAGAAAATTTAAACATTCATGCTCCAGAACAGGCACTTAAAGAGCCAGGAACATTTTACGATCGCTGAATTAACACAGTACTTATGCAAGGAATGCTCCCCTGACTGCGTATGTATAAATGTGTAGAACCTTTAACCGTAGAGTTGACAACCTGCCGGTCTGGTGATACAGTCATCAAATCGTATGACTTATCATCATGCCCGTCATGGGTTCAAGCCCCGAATAGACCGTGTGTCTCCATATGTAGGACTGACTATCCTGCTATGGTAACAATAAGTCACTGAAAGCCAAACTCACTATACTAGTGGGTACAGGCAGGCCTTGACCGACAGCGGTTGTTGTGCCAAAGAAGAAGAAGTTGGGAACCAGCATACCCGGGTATTCCATACGTTTTGATGCAAACAATTAACGGGTTTCATAGGTAAAAAATGCTTTCTACCTGTTAATGCCTTAAGCAAGTAAATCCGACCGTATATTCTCTTCCATTTCATTTATTCATTATGTTTTTTTTCATTTTCTAAACAAACTAACGGTCCATTTGAAATTTAAAATCGCTTAAATTTGTCTCGAAAATAAGCCCAATACGAAAAGAAGATGAAGAGAAACGTCAGGCTCCATACAAAATTTATGGAATACCCGGGTATGCTGGATGCCATCAAATCAAATCAAAATAAAATACTTAGGGCATATTTAAAAGTACAAATTATCGTCAAAAATAAAAGAAATTAAAAGTTGAGAGGCTACGGAAAATTTAAGATTAATACAAACAATGAATCAAAAGTTATTGCAGTTGAAAGATAAAAAAATACCCGGGTATCCGGTTACCAACTTAAAGGTGAATGAGTATCGCCATCTGTTTGATTACAACACTATCACTTCTTTATTCAAAACAACATTTTGTTAAGAAGGAATCAAGGTACTCTATCTTTTTAGCTATTTGATTTTTAACTTGTCCTTTTTGATTTTTTTTGCTGAAGGTTACAGGATTCCTAACAAAAACATTGCCTTGGCAAAACCTGTATCTTGTTTACTGCAACAATTATTGAATCTGTTACCAGCAAGCAAATAGCAAACGTTGGAGGCGCACATGCTCCAATCACCCACCAACTGGAGCAACGTGTGCGAGGCCGCCAAGCGCATCACCTCAGAACTCCAACGCTGCTGGGACGAGGAACGCGCCATTCTCGCCGCACAGGCCTTGCTGTAGGAATCCGCCAACCGGCTCGACCCCGACGCAGTCCGGCTTGCCTGGAATGACCTTCGAAATGTAGTGAGAAGGACTCAGACGGTGCGTCAAAGCGAGGAGCAGCGTGGCGAACGGCCATCTACGCCTTTATCGTCACCATAAACGTCGAAGCGCCGCGAATATCCGCGCTCGGATGGCAAGACTTCGGCAGTGACATCGCCAGCATCAACAAGATGAGCGACGAGGAGTTGAAGGGGGTGATATAGACAGTGGGGAGTCTGTCTATCCTGAACTGGCCAGCTCTTCCTACAACCGGCAAGGCGGTTCCTCGGCAGATGAGGCGGCGGCGGTGGAGGCGGACGTGGCCCCCCGCTAGTCAACTAAAAATCACACGGAAGCATGCGGAGGAATGCCAAATTTGGTGCGAAATTGCCCCACACAAGGGCAGAGAGTGCAAATTACTAGCGAGACCACGGAGGATAAAGGATGCGCTCCCCTAGACCCCTCGCGGGGCACAAGGGAAGGGGCAGGAAGAGGGTTGGGGAATATGTAAATATTATATATTATTATATTAATTTACTGAAATAAACCCGATTGTAAAAAAGCAAGCAAAGAGCAGTGTATGAACCGAACCAAGTACGGTATCGTACTGAAAGGGAGGAACTTGTTTCTGTACATGTTTTGTTTTATTTAACAGACAACTCAAATATAGTATAAATTTGTAAAAAATTAGAGAAGACTTAGGAGTGCATATACAGCAACACCCTCAAGCATCCTGTTTGTTATAAATCAAACTTAAAAATCAGGTTTTTCCTGTTTTCGGGTTTAGATCAAATTGCACTGAATAAGCTCACATGATATATAGGGTAATTTTCCAATTGTTTTTGTTGTTGTCTTGTTGTAGAAATGCACAATATAATACAGTATACGCTCGGTAATTCGCACTTGATTGAGTGCCGATTATCGAATGACTTACATACTTTCGTAGACGCGTCAGTAAAGGCCTTTGCCGCAGTCACGTATCTTAGGACATTCCACGACTTAGGCATCGACATAAGTATCGTGGCCGCAAAATCAAAAGTCGCTCTTACGAAACCAATGTCGATTCCTAGGCTTGAATTGCAAGGGGCAGTGCTAAGAACTCGCCTAAACGAAGCAATCAAGAGGGAATTGCGGTTAAAGGTTCAAACAGAATTCTTATGGACCGATTCAAAAACAGTTCTAGCTTGGCTTAACTCAGAGCCTCGAGCATATAATCAGTTCGTAGTCCTGAGAATTGGAGAAATTTTGGAGTTTAACTCTCCGAAGCAGTAGAACTGGGTAGCATATGCAGAAAACCCTGCTGACGAAGCTACAAAAACTTGTAAGGAAAAGTCAATATGGTTAAATGGCCCCGACTTTCTAAAAAAATTAGAAATAAAAACACTAACACCAGACATTCCGGACACATCTGAAGACCGGAAAAGGGTAAACACTTCGAGAACAGTGGAAAGAATAGATTATGACGCCATTTCCGTCGAATGGTGTTCCAACTGGCACCGTCTAAAACGATCGGTAGCGTACGCACTAAAGTACTTGGATTGGTTAAAAAGTAAGGCTAAATCCCTGTCATTTTCGACAGCAATCGATAAAGGTACCCTTGACCTACAGTGGCCGGCAATATAAAGTGGCCACTACTTACAATTTTACATTTTTTACATTTTTTCCGTGAAAAATGAAGTTATTGTACTGCTTTATTTTTTGAAACATTGCTCGTGATATGCTTAAGAATGCGCAGTACCATAGCATGACAAAAATGAGATGTTTGCTTCAAGAAAAAATATTTTTTCCAAAATTGATCAAAATCACTGTGCCAAAATAAAGTGCCCACTTTATTCATTCTACAGAAAATATTTTTCTGAACAAATATAACACCAAACTTATAATTTATATGCGTTCCTCTCGCATTCTTTACATGTTCGAGGACCTTTGACATAATTTATTTTGTTTTATTTGCACGTATTTGGCATTTGTTCTTCCTAGGAGTATTTCAGAGCTTTAACATATTTTGTTTTTCCTAATCACGTCATTCTCACCACATTTGCATCAAAATTTGCACACGAAATCTCGATAGGATTAAAGTTAGGTCTAAGTGGGAGCCATTAAAGAAGTTTTATTCGATTTGATTGAAAAAAATAATTAAAAAAATCTTCGTGTATAACTTGAGTCGTCTTCCTGTTTTAACATCAATTTATTTACTAACTCCGTATTTTTCACAGAAAACAGATAAATTCACACAGGGTGCTTTTATAAGTATTAGCTTTCATTATGCCGTCGATTCAAAACATGCTCCCCACTTCTAGTATAGAAATCCCCTCCCTGGTCATCACATTGCACTCTTCATACATATTGGTTTGTTGGATCGCGTCTAGATATTTTTGAACATCAGTTCTAATTTGGACTCATCAGTCCAAATATCAGTTTTTAAACAATCTAACGATATATCTGCATGTTCTTGATCATATTGAAGCCAATTGGCTTTGTTAGTCTTGCTGTAGCTCGGGCGAGGAACTTGAAGGACGCCACATCTAACGAGCAGTAAATTCCGAAAATTGCAATGTGATAGCTAGGGGGTGTTTATCTTTAGGAGTAGCAGGAAAACTGGTGTGAATTGAAAGTACAACTATGGCTTATACCTTTTTTAACATTCTTCATCAATACTTTGGGATATTTCTTTAAAAAAATGGGGTTTGAAAACTAAAAACATGTTCCTACAGGCTAACATCTCAACACACACAATCAATACAAAAAACATTTCTCAACTAGTATCGTATAAAACACCTTGCATGTCCTCCATGAAGTCTAAATCTTGGTTCCATCGAGAATTTGTGGCAGATTCTATGTGCGAAGGTGGATAAAACTGGTGTCACAAACAAATAAATTTGAATTTAATGCTCTTGATAACGCTTGAGAAGAACCAGATGCAAAAACTAGATGCAGAACTAGATAAACTTTTAAAAATTAGAAAAAAAATACGCTAAAGATCCTCGAACGTGTAAAGAATGCGAGAGGAACGCATATAAATTATAAGTTTGGTGTTATATTTGTTCAGAAAAATATTTTCTGTAGAATGAATAAAGTGGGCACTTTATTTTGGCACAGTGATTTTGATCATTTTTGGAAAAAATATGTTTTCTTGAAGCAAACTTCTCATTTTTGTCATGCTACGGTACTGCGCATTCTTAAGGATATCACGAGCAATGTTTCAAAAAATAAAGCAGTACAATAACTTCATTTTTCACGGAAAAAATGTAAAAAATGTAAAATTGTAAGTAGTGGCCACTTTATATTGCCGGCCACTGTAGCTGAGCGCCGCTTAAAAAAAAGGCTCATTGGAAATGCTTTGAAACGGAGATGATACAACTCTCATTGAAGATCCCTATTAATGGCAGCAGCAAAGTTCTGTGCCTGTGCCCTGTAATGGGTTAGGCGATAGCTACGGTCGCCATATGATGAGCGTACAGCTGAACCTCATGTACCGTCGCGGTAGGTCAGTTTTTACTGACATGAACCGAGGTGGAATAACACTTTGTTCGAAGCGGAGTTTTCAACACTTGATCGTCCAGGCGATCATAGAAACCTTTAGGAGGTTTCCCTTACTGGAAACGTTGGAGTTTAGAAGCCTTACCTTGGGTAGGGGGACATAACTAAACTCTTGAAATAAGTTGGAAGGCGAAGTATTAGGAAGCGTAATCCTGAGGCAGTCAGAACGAATCTGACTTGCCACGGTAGGAATTAGTTTTATTTATACTCAAAGGGTTTCGTACATTTGGTTTTAGAATGTGTTTTTGTCCTAATTAAAGGTTATTGATATGAAGTACAATTCATACATTTTATTGGAGTGAGGTGTCTGTCAATTTGTGCCTATGCTGCGCTTTTAGTGTTTTTACAAAGGTTCTGGAAAGTTTCTACTGTTCTACCCAAAGAACGAGTGCATTCGTCGATCTTTGCATACACTGCGCTTTTAGCAATAAGTTGCTATGCGTTCTCTGTTTGTCCACTTTGCCGTAGTAACGCTTGAATTGCTTATGTTGCGCGTTTCGGTTGTTTTCGATAAATGTCTCAATGGTTTTTTCTATGGATGGTATGGTCTAGGTATGTTGCTATGGTGTGGATTGCTTTGCTGATGTAATATAATGAATGTGTTGCAATAGTGTGATTTGGCTTTCCGAAGTGTGTTACAATGTGTCTATAGCTGATAGTGTGTATTATAATAAGTTTTGTATAGCAGATATGCTACAGCCCTATGTTGGACAAAGATGGGATCATGCGTTCTAGATCAAGACTTGAACACGTTAAATTTCTTCAATTTAACGCATGTAGCCTTATTGTCGTACCAAAAGGGCATACCATTACAAACCTTATCCTACAAACCTTATCCTAGTCAACCGAAACAAACCGATACCGAAACCACGATTGGTGTTTGACGCGGCTGCTGAAGTAAATCACATTTCGCTGAACTCCCAATTACTATCTGGCCCTGACGAAATGGCTTCACTTTTCGGTGTCTTGCTACGTTTTCGAGAAGGCAACATCTGCGTCACAGGGGACATCCAAGAGATGTTCCACCGAGTAAGAATACGGGAAGAAGATCAGGACTCTCAGCGTATTCTGTGGCGAGATTGTGAAAACCGGTGTCCCGATGTGTACGTCATGCAAGTCATGACATTTGGCGCGACTTGTTCGCCTGCATGCGCACAAGTAGTAAAGAATACCAACGCAGCTGCCCACGCCAAAACACACCCTCTGGCAGTAGACCCAATAGTTCGGCAACATTATGTTGACGACTATCTCGATAGTTTTTTCACAATGGAAGATGCAATTGAAACAGTCAAACAAGTAATTGAGGTACACAAAGCTGCTGATTTTCACATAAGAAATTTTACCTCAAACCGGGGGGAGTTACTGAAAACAATTCCTCAAGATCGTGTACAACAAAAAACAACTTCAGTACAAATCGAAGAAAAGGGCCAAGACTACAAGAAGATACTTGGTGTTCATTGGAACCCAACGATCGATCATTTTGGGTTTCAAGTCAAAATGAACAAAGTAACAAAAGACAGGCCAACAATGAGAGAAGTTCTTAGTTTTGTCATGAGTGTTTACGATCCGCTGGGCTTAATAAGCCACGTAACAATAGCTGGCAGAATTTTAATGAGATAACTTCATGTTATAACGAAGGATTGGGACTCCACCATTCCAGATGAATTACAAGAGAAATGGGAAGAATGTCTACGCGTAGTAAAGAGTGCCGAAAACATACGAATTCCGAGGCAATTGGTGAAATACTTGAATGATCCGCTAGAATTGCATACTTTCGTAGACGCTTCTGAGAACGCATTTGCTGCTTGCGTATATGCCCGCACTGTAACTAAGGAAGGAACAGTTTTTATTAATCTTGTGGCCGGAAAGGCACGCGTGGCGCCAATTAACCCATTGTCCATTCCTAGGCTGGAGTTACAGGCTGCGGTTCTGGGTGTACGTCTAACCGAAAGTATAAGAAAAGAACTTCGCCTGTTCGTAAAACACATAACATACTGGAGTGATTCGGAAGTAGTATTGAGTTGGCTCAAAAATCGACGTAAATACGCACAATCTGTTGCTCATCGTGTGGGCGAAATTTTAGAATCATCTCGTGCCGACCAATGGAGATGGGTTCCATCTCGAGAAAATCCAGCAGACATTGCAACAAAACCATATCCAAATGATTGGATTTGGGTAAATGGACCTTCGTTCTTAAGAAACGACGAATCAGATTGGCCACACAAAGAGATCGTAGAAACGAATGAAGAATGCCGCGTAGTAGCTGTACACCAACACGCAGAAACAGCTATACCAGTCGAGAATTATTCTTCGAGGCCTAGATTGTTAAAACATCTAACAATTCTGAAAAAGTTTGCCGATTTTATTAGAAATCGCTCAGCATTTACACGTTCCATTCAGCCTAATGACGTCCAATTAGTCCGAAATGTAATGTATCGCAGTGCTCAATGGGAAGGATTTCCCGAAGAAATAGCGACTCTCACTAAAGGGCAATAGTACAAACTCACACAGCATTACTCAAAGATATTCTGGGACCGTTGGAAAAAAGAATATCTTCCAACACTAATACGCCGAAATAAGTGAACTAACCACGTAGAACCCATAAAGGTGGGAGACATAGTCGTGCTGTTCGATGACAACGCACCTCCAGGAAAGTGGATCAAAGGAAGAATTGTGAAAGCGAATATGGCCCCGGATGGACAAGTACGATCAGTGGAAGTAAAAGTGGGAGAAAACATATTAAAACGGCCAGCTGTCCGAGTTGCCGTATTAAATGTAGAGCAAAAAGAACATTTGCTTCTCCACACAACATCTCAGCAACATCGGGGTACAAATCGAATTAGACCGCTTCAGCCTAACAACGACAACAATGAAACGAAGCCTCCTCGCAAGAAGACAAAGATCGCCCCATGTCATTGGGCAAAACAGTTGTTGGAAAATAACCCACCAAGTACTTCGACCAACTAAGCAAGAAGCGTAATCCTCGCCTGTGAATTACGTGGGGGAGAATGTTGCGTGCGAAGTGCATGAAGAATAAAAAAAATAAAATCAAAAGACAGAAGATCGGTGAATTTCCACGAAACGCCAGCCGCACCCCCCCCCCCCCCCCCCCGATGAACGTCGCTACCAGCACGTGCAGCACCGGTACCGTCTACACAAAGATGTCACAAAGAACAGATGTCGCCGGGAGTGATAATGGAAACCGGGAGCGCGATGGGAGTTGGGGACAAACGGGAATGGGAGTGGGAGGAAAGGCGTAGAATTTTGGGTTAGAATCGTGCAGAAATATTGTGAATTTTTTCGTATATAAAGGCGGCTCAAGCTGGAGCCAAATCAGATTCGAACGATAAGCCAAAGTGTTAAGAGCTTCATTTCATAACATCCGAAATAATCCGAATCTCTCAAGGAACGATCCCCCTTTCTGTTGCATAGACTCCCGAGGCAGCGAGGAGCACTAGCTGAAAGGCTTGGAGAATTCCCCGTTGTAGCCGTAGGAGCCGGAACCTTCGCCCGGCGGAGCCCCTCGGCCGCAACAGTCAATACTGCAAAAATGCACGAGCTAAACCAATCCCACCAACAATGGCACCACTGCCAACATGTAGAACAGCAGTGTTTAAAAAAATATTTAAAGCATTGTGGAGTAGATTACTTCGGCCCCCTATTCGTTACGATAGACAGACGGTCAGAAAAAAGGTGGGGTGTTATATTTAAGTGTTCAACTACAAGAACAGTCCATATAGAAATAGCCATTGATCTGACGACAAGCACCTTTATTGTTGCTTAAAAAATATGCAATACAGAAGAGGAAAGGCATCTTTCCTATACAGCGATAACGGGACGAACTTTGTCGGATCCGACAATCAGATGAAACAAATAAGATATGGATGTGTCTCAGAAGGCATAGAATGGATCTTTAACCCACCAGGCACCCCTCATTTTGAAGGTGCGTAGGAGCGAATGGTAGGAAAGATCAAGAGTATGCTTCCCATGGCTGACAGTTATAAAGAACACGTTCTCAGATCAATACTAACTTAGATAGAGTTCCTAACAAATAATAGACCATTGACTCACTTAACACTAGAACAAGAAGATGACGAGCCCCTAACTCCAGAATTGGTACGGTCCGATTGGAAAAGTGCCCAGGCAATCAAACAACAATATTGGTAACGGTGGATAGCTGAGTATCTCTCAAAGCTCTCTAAACGAGAAAAGTGGACTAAACAGGCCAAATCATTACAAATAGGCGATACTGTCACGTTTCCCGATGAACAAAGGAAAAGAAAGTGGTTTAAAGGCCAAATCTGCGAGTTGGTAACTGGCATTGACGGACAAACTCGTTCAGCACGAATTAAAGTAGGTAATAATTTAGTTAATAGGCAAACTGCAAAACTTCCAGTACTCGAGGTTAAACGAGATCAAACATTTCCAATTTGGGGAAAAAGCAAGGAAACGCATCTTAACGTTATAAAAGATAAAGCACAAGAAATAGTCAACTACCGAAAAGGAAAAAGTTCAAAATTAGGCCCATATCATGGAGCTCATCCTTACAATAACAATATCCATAGCCGCTCTGTGTAGAATCGAATGCTTATCGATCGTACCTATCCCTGAACCAGGACTATACTTTGATCATATTGGGACACTCCTATTGAAAAAAGGAGCATGGGAAACGACATTCCATACGGGGACACGTCCGGCAAATGATACGGATACGTTACAAATATTGAAAAAACACTTAACCACAGTATTGAACTCCGTTAATAGTACGGACTCCGAACTCTCAGTGTTGTATATTTGCGAATAGATGTTTGCTTTGTGCGAGGTTGCAGTGTCAGAGCACGGTATAACAGTGCTTTGACAGAGCGCTGCATATCTGACAGCGGAGCAATGGCGCCATTGCGAATAGAGACACCGGCAAAAGAGGACGATAAGCTTTTGTGCATTCTGTAAACTATTATAGAGAGTGAAATAAATGTCTGAGGTAACAGAAAACACTCAGATCTAAAAGTTACACTTCAGCGCGAATGCAACCATGCAATTCAACTAATTCAAGGAATAAGTCACAAAAGGACAAAACGATCCCGGAGAATATTTGGTATATTGAAAGATTTCATGTTCGGGGGGACGACATAGACGAGCAATTAGCAGCCTTCAGAGCAGCAGAGGATACAAAAATTACACATGTGTCCGAACGTTTGACCCAAACAAATAAAAAACACAATGAGTTAACAGAAATTTTACGTCACCGAATAGAAAAACTCTACGATGGTATAGATGTTCTCAGCAAAGAATTTAAGCATAACAAAAATGAAGTCCTAACAAAGTATATACAAGAAACGATCATGCTTACAACCGCTCTAGTACAAGACATGATAAATAAGTATCACGAAATAGATTCAAACCAATTATATTTAGAGGACGAAGAGATTTTAAAACAAACTATACGAAGAAAAATGGCAAGTCATTATAACGTTTTAGAACACTCGGAAATAACCAATAGGAAGATAGAAAAGGGTGAAATAGTCTTTTATATCCAAAACATAATTGTATCGATTAAAAATTACGATATGTTTAAAGTCATCCAAACGTTGCCAATCATACGATTTTAGACATAGGGTAAGTGTTGAGACGTTATCAACAGCACTCTTTCTTTCGCCCGCAGTAAATTATTATTAATAAAAACATGCGTTTTTTAAGCTATCTTTAAGTTATAATTTTGTTGAGAGACGCTAAAAAATCAGTCACTTGTCTCGGGCTAAGGCGAAAGAGTGAACTTACTTCTCTCCCGTAGCCCTGATCGTGAGCCTTCGGGAGTGCTCGGCCCGATCAGTGTTGGACGTTGTCCACACTAAGCATTTACCATGTCGCCCTCTGTCGTCAATAACAGGGAACAACACCTTCTGTGCGAATCGGTTGTTAATAATTACAGTATCGGACAGAATGATAGGACCCTAGTGTTTTCAACGCAGCATGCACCCGTTGGGACAGGTTTATGTGTGGTTTGTGTGTTTGTGTTTGTGTGTGTGTGCATTTAGCTTTTATCCAAGTGCAAACGCACGCTGTTTCACATGATAACACACATTATCAGAATACTTTCAACGCAATATGACATAATGGCAAGGTACGTTTTGTAGACACAAACCCGCGCACACACACACACACACACACACACACACACACACACACACACACACACACACACACACACACACACACACACACACACACACACACACACACACACACACACACACACACACACACACACACACACACACACACACACACACACACACACACACACACACACACACACACACACACACACACACACACACACACACACACACACACACACACACACACACACACACACACACACACATACACATACATACACACACACACACACACACATACACACACAAACACACACACACACACACACACACACACACACACACACACACACAAACACAAACACACACACACACGTAACGTGGTAAAACAAGTCCGATACTGGAAGGGCATGGTGCTACAACTAAAGTCCTGTTTAAGGAGCCATCCATCATCTCATTCTCTTCATCATTCGTAAAAAGTCCCGACAATAGTGTCGATTATCTGATTCAAACAGAAAAGTATCTAACAAAACCGCGCTACACGAACTGAAACGAAATCGGTATTATACAAGCTTGTTAGAGACTTCTTTCGTTGACTCGAGACATTGCTACCAAATTGATCTGAAATGGATTTGTCTCTCATAATAAACTGCAACGTGAAACGCAGGAAGTATCGTACTAAATAATAATTATTTCTACATGTGGCATATTATTGTTCTTTAAATGTGTTTGGCAATGTCATGAAAAGTAGCGCTTGTGGTATGATTCTCTAATTTCTCTGTAATTTTTTATACCCACCCTTTTCCCAGTGAATAATTACAAAAAATCTCTTTTTAATGTAATTACATGGAATTCGTGTGGTTTAAATATATTTATTTAGTAATTAACTCTCCGTAAAACAAAACGCTTTCCGTAGCTTTAACCTAACGGAAAGCTGTTGGACAAAAAACAGTCTCCGTTTGAGTCAGATAACGCAAATGACCTTCGTTCAGTTCGATATATCAAACCAGAGACAAATCGAGTTCTCTAACACGGATCATAATGGAAAATGAGCATTTTTGATACTTCTTCTCAAGCAGTTGAGTCACATAATCGGCACTAATACTTCCGTGATTGATACTGGTTTTGTTTTTGAAGGTAATATTTTATTTTTTGTCTTCTTGATACGAGTTACCTTACATTGTGTGGGAATATTGGTTCTAGGTCTGAGAGATATCCTCTCCTTTAACACGGAGTCCTTAACTCCACTGTTCTGTTCCGGTGACATGTTTTCCTCAATGCTGTTCTTCCTTACGATGTTCGGTTGCTTAAACGATACTAATTATGGAATAATTATTCAAGATTCAGATAACAACAATTTTGTTTACTGGGAGGCCACTGTTTTGGCAATTTGGTGGAATATAGTAACCCGATTATCCGGGCCAGGGACTAATTCTGCAATTAGACCAGGAAGCATCAATAAACCGCACAGGTAACCAGTTTTACAATAATACGTTTTATCTGAAGTTTCTACAATTCGATAGTTGTCCAACGATCATAAGAACCTATCACAGAAAACCAAACCATGAACACATGAAGCACGAAGCACACTCCTCGGATAAGCAAAGTATAGAGGATCAGACCGACGCCCAATACCCCACTTATGATTACAACAATACTTGGCGATATTGCACTCTATTTTCATGAGCCTTCAACAATCAAAGCACTTCAATATCTTTTATCACCGCGTTCACGCTGAATAGCAATATTTTAACACACTTTTCTGTTAACTAAAAGGAGCCAACCACACCATGCTCCTATCACCACCCGGTTCATCCGCTGCCTCCGGATGCAAACGCCCTGGGCGTGTTTGAGCGACGCATCCTCCGGATCATCTTTGGCGGTGTGTTCAAGCATGGAGCGTGGAGGAGAAGGACGAATCACGAGCTTGCTGAGCTGTACGGCGAACCGAGCATCCTGACGGTGGTGAAGGCTGGCAGGATACGATGGCTGGGGCATGTCATGAGGATGCCAGACTCATGCCCCACCAAGAAGGTGTTCGACAGCGATCCTCAGTTCGGCATAGGGCGCAGGGGAGCACAGCGAACTGGATGACTGGACCAGGTGAAGAGAGACCTATCGGAGATCGGGTGTCTACATGGATGGGAGGCTGTAGCCAGGGACCGAGCATCCTGGATTGTTGACCGGGCCATGCCACATCGACGTGCTCTATTGCAAGCAGGGCAACAAGAGAGATAGAGAGAGAGCGTAAAAACCAATGACGTCAAATACGTTGCTTTCATTAAAAACGCCGACCGAGATGAAGTAGCTTTCAACATTATTTTCTTTTTCTTTACAAACAACGAATTGTCTGATGAAGGGTGCTATGTATTATATCTGAACTGCACTTCTGGCAGCACTGGAACTGTCATACGCTATTCCTCATACACACCGTAGTATGAACAACAATCTTCTTTACACACTGTGGTATGAATAGCTAGATTCTATATAGACTGCGATCATTTCCGCTACCGTTCTACGACACAAAAGAAGAGAAAGCTGAACTACAAGAACTACAGGACTACAAGTATATTTAGATAGAGATAAAACAGTTCCGTTGTACGATTTACTTTATTACAGTTCCATTCCATCGACAACACTATGAACACTTTGAATATTGATGATGGGTTTATGAATGTTTAAAATTTTGTGTTTGTTATTTCAAACGTTTTATTATAAAATGATACAATGACCTTCGAATATAAAACAAAATTAATGGTTCGATTGTATTCCCCGACTGAAATATGTGTCTCTAAAAATGTACAACAAAGGAATGGAGAATTTTCAATTATTTAAAATACTTTGGCAGCCAATATAAAGTTTTTATTTACAGTATGAAGACATACAGCTAGAATATGACTCTATAACTTCTTTGCTCAGCAATGTTATTGGGCCGAAGATCTTTGTATTGCGTTCAAAAATCTTTCTTTCCTCTGAGACCCCTGTAAAAACGGTGTATAGTGGCGCCACTTGGATTTTCAACGCTTAAAATCATGTTTTACTAGTAAATTGATAGTTTGAAACAATATTTGATGTGATATATCTCGTAAATAGTACAAATATGAATTATAACCGCTGTTTGTTCGAGGCCGCCGCCATGCATTGTGCTTATACAGCGCACCTCTTTAAATTTCGCGATAATGAAGCAACGGATCCAGACCTCGATGAAAGAGAGCTGCAGTTCCATGTTCCGACCTTAAAATCGTAAGTCCTTTTTCCATGCGAGGGTCTGAATCGATTGGTCCGATACGATTTTGCTATTTGTTGTCCAATCGCTGCTTTGATGTTTCCATGGCGGTGTCTCGCAAGCCCTCTCCTCTAAACTCCAGTCTCGTCGTAGTGCCTACGCTCGCTGGCTGTATAGAGTGCCACAGCGAGGCAAGTCGAGAAAAGCCTTATTGGAAATGACTTACGCTGAAGCCGCTCCTAACATAGAAAACAGTCACTCTCAAATCATAGAGAGTAATCTTCTACCCCCATCTCCATTTAGCCATGCTACCCATCCAGAAAAGGGGTTCAGAGACATGTTACCGTTCTGTACCATTTACAGGGTTTCACACGATTAAAAAAATCGTTGCTAACCATTTTGTTTTGAGCTCGTCTGACGATGTATACATAAAATGCTGTAGATTTTTGGTTTGTTCCCATAATATATTGGTATCGTCTGATTGGATGTCAATACAATTGAATTAAAATTCGTCACGCCAAAAATATATGGGATGCAACCAAATAATAAATATGTAAACCCTGTAAAAAACTTTAATTTTTTAAACTCTTCACAGGCTTGCGATAATGAAAAAATGTTTCAATAAGAATAATAAGAATAAGAGGAGGAAGAACAAGAAAAAAAAAATAAACTAAAAAGAATATTTCTCGATATTCAAAAACAATTTGAAACACAAAAAATGTTTTCATTTTTTTAAATACAGGTGTGCCTCGAGATACGACTGTATTTGGAACCGAAATTATGTCCCAAAACAAAGCGTTAGGCGAAAAAGTTGTATCTGTCAATGTTGAGATAATAACCGAAGTTGAAAAGGCGAAATCTATGATATCGTGATTTTCATTTGAAACAATGTTTGATAATGTATTAATTTTAACCAAAGGTCGTTTACGCGATTTAGATATTGAATATTGGGTAGTTGTAGAATCTTTGGAAATGTGTGTGTAACGGTTATCAGCACAGAAATAAAAAAAAAAAAAACATAAATTTCTCAATTCATTTCTCATTGACAACTTTTCACTGTCAAATTCAAAATCGTCGTATCGGGGACGCATGTATGTGAAATATTGACAAAGTAAACACGGTGACATTCGACCAGAGCATTGACTCCGTTCACCGAAGTTCGTTCACCGAAATTCGTTCGCCGCGACATTATGTGACCAGATTCATGTGATGTATGCTCATTTTGAAGAGAGCGCAGAACGGATTTCGGCGAACGAAGTCCATTCTCTGGTGGACTGTGAGGATGAAAATGAATGCACACATGCTATAAAAGATAAATTTGTATTTTTTAAATGTATTTATGGATATATTTTGAGTGTATACTTGTTTGTGTTCTGTTTTACAAGGAGTGATAAATCTTCTTAGACACTCAAACATACCGTCTTCTTCTCCGAATTCTGTTATTATAACAGGAAAATCGTTAATCTGTTTGAATAGTGATTTGGAGTGATACTAAAAGAAAAAAAATAATAGAAAATGAGGTAATAAATGATAAACTCTTTTTTGAAGCAGTTGAATGTCCATATGAGTGACCATTAATTCCATCTGGTCCATCTACTCCAGTGCGTATTGTCGGTATCACAAATGGATTGCGAGTAACAATGTCTATAGAAGGGAATTGCTTGTTTAAATGCACATTCACTCCCATGTATCCTCCACTGGTACCAACTCCGTTAACACTGTTGGAATGATCAATAGGACTTCGTGGTGTAACAAACTTTATGGTTCCAACTTTTCCTTGAACATTTGATTGTTTATTGCTATTAATTGATGAATCCGACACATCGTTCAGATCCTCTGTAGATCCATATTGTTGTTCTTCGTCATCTGGAGGAAAAGATACCTTTAATTTCCCTTGCTTGTAACTGTCTTTAGTAACTTCATTATTACTGAATTTCGTTGTATACATTTTGCGATTGCGACCAGGAATTTCTGAAATGAAGGGCAGAGGTATTATCATGAAAAAAATCAGAATTATAGTTTTATTACCGTAGAGTCGAATGCTACTATCTACTTCTCCAAGAGAATTTTTAGCAATGCACCGATAAGAGCCCACATCTTCCTTTTGAAACGAGCGCACTGTCAATGACATTTTAGCTTCATATAATGATCTAGTAACATCTTGCACTTGATATTTAGGCGAGGACACGAGCATTTCACCTATAAAGTAAAAAAACAGTTTGTTGTTTTATTGTTAAGCAGGAATTATATATCATAATAATTGTAACGTAATAATTAAACTAAAATTAAAGGCAACAAAAATTCTTCACATACCAGTATCTTTAACCCAATAGTTTATTGACTTAGGCGATGCTTCTATTTGACATTCTATCGTCACGTCTGTTCCTAGTGGAGCTCCAACAAGTTGGTTAGGTACTTGTATTACAGGATGAACTAAAATGGCATAAAAATATTCACCGTAAGAATTAATAAATTGCCTTGAAATATGTACCAATAGATCGTATCATGCGCCCAGACATGTTAAGATAATTTCACGGCGTGAAGCGTGGAAAATTATAAAAAATCAATATGGTTGAAACATTTCACGCCTGAACGTTTTCACCCGACATATACTACATCTTGTATGGTGCGTGGACATTCGACGAAATAGCAAAATTATCATTCGCTCACATATGCTGTGACAACCCCGCTAAACATTGCGAGGGTTTCGAACAGTATCTTTTACCCGATTTTGATTTAAATTTTTGTGAATCTTCATTATATTACAACAAAATAAGCTTTCTTCACCGTTTTTAGGCTAACTGATAACTAATTGGATTTTTTTAATTAAAAATTAAGACTGTGAAATAAAGAAGTCTGATTTTACTGAAGGTTTTATTACAACTAACTAATCCGTTATGCGTTCGTAGACTACTGTGATCTACATATACGTTTGACAATTACACGATTGCTAGATAACAACACCCCCTCTCAATCGCTGACTCCAATCTTACTTCTGAGATATTCAAATAGGTTTGCATCCAAAGCTTTCGTTAATATATCCGCTTGCTGTTCACTAGTACTTATCGGTTCAATCTTAACATTACCAGCAACAACATGGTCTTTAGGGAAATGATGTTGTATCCAAGTGCTTTATTCTTTTGGATTCAGCATTCTTAGCCTGACCAATACAGCCACGTTTATTTTCGTATATAATAAAAACTAGATCCGATGGTGTTTTGGATTGCAAATCTTCCAAAATAACAGCCAACCAGAATCCTTTGGAAACAGCAACACTTAGCGCTACGTATTCAAACTCACTTGATGACAAGGAGACTGTCGACTGCTTCCGGCTTGCCCAAGATACTGTTGAACCATATACCTTAAACAAGAAACCAGTTACGGACTTGCGATCTTCTGCATCAGACGCCCAGTCAGCATCGGCATATCCTTCGAGTGGTCTACTTCCTGGATTTTTCTTATTGTGAAGTCCCATAGTAGCGGTTTCTTTAAGGTATCTCATGATACGCTTAAAAGTTTGTCAATGATCTTCTGTTGGTGATTGTTGAAATCGTTCCATGTAAGCTACGGGATAGCACAAATTAGGTCACACACATAATATTTGATACATCAAACTGCCTAGGGACTCTCGATATGGCTGTGCAGTATGATTTCCTTTTCGACTCAACTGAAGTCCTTTCTCTATCGGGGTCTTCGCTGGATTACACTCCAACATTCCCAATTTTTCTAAATTTTGGACGAACATTTGGTGTACGTGCAAGCCACGATGGACGGCAACAGCTAGTACTACCCTCACTGTCGACAGCCTAGCAACGGGTGCAAATGTGTCTTCAAAGTCAATTCCGGGCCGTTGTGGAAACCCTTTGACTACAAGTCGTGCCTTATACCATACCTGTTGTCCGGTTTCATCCTCCTTCAGCCGGAACACCCACTTTGTTTTTAGCGGTTTCACACCGGCTGGACACACTGTCACCTTCCAAACATAGTTGACCTTCATGGAGTTTAGTTCGTCTTGTACTGCTTGGTACCATTTCCTCGCTGTTTTCCGGTTGCAATTATTTCGCCATTGATTTTCATTATCACATTCGTTTGTTGAAATATTACCTCCACACCAGCCTCCGTTAGTTTTTTCACAGACATGAGTTTTTCTCTTACAGTCACACATACAAAACGTTTTCTGGGCTCATCACAACGCCATGGTTGCTCATTCCGTTTATAACGCTGCTTTCTTTCTTTGGCCATGAGAGATTCCCCATTCTTCGCTACATCGATGAAAACTGGCTGTTTCAAGTTTTCCACGGTTGTAAAAAACTTTTTCGAATTTACCATGTGGTCACTAGCTCCTGAATCTAGCAGAAAATGAAGCTGATCAGCGGTTTGTACCCTACGTCCGATTCCATCCTCCATGAACACAACTTGTCTTGATTCACTGGCAACATTGGCTTTCGTTTTCATTCGGCAGTCCTTTTTTATATGCCCTTTCCTTCTACAGTTGTGACATTTTCCGTTGAATTTTTCAAAACTGTTCCTATTTCGATTTTTTTTTCAGCGAATGCAGTGGGCTGCTCCTCAGAATTTTCGATTCTATCCAAGCGCTATCATTCATCACCTAGCAACCGGGTCTTCATTAACTCATACGCTAATTGTGATTCTGGAAGGTTTTCTAATGCCGTCATCTCCGGACTCCGGAAGCGTTAACTCAAAACCAAACAGACGTCACTTTCTTCAAATTTTAAACCGGCCACTCGAAGCTGCCGAACCAGATCCTCAAATTGTTGAAGGTGGGCGCGCGACAATGTCCCTTCCTTCAACTTCAGACGAGCGATCTGGTTCCTTAAGACCATTTGCTTCCCGAGCATTTCTTGGCGAATGTATTCTCTAGTGCTTCCCACATTTCCTTCGTAATGCATTTTTCTCGAATACATCCCAAGTATTTGTCAGAAATGAAGCTCACCAGTAGAGACATTAGTGTCGATTATCAAATTCAAACGGGAAAGTATCAAACAAAACCGCGCTACACGAACTGAAACAAAATCGGTATTATACAAGCTTGTTAGAGACTTCTTTCGTTGACTCGAGACATTGCTGCCAAATCGATCTCAAATGGCTTTGTTACTTGAAACAAACTGCATCGCGGAACGCAGGAAGTATCGTACCAATTTATAATTATTTATACGTGTGGCGTATCATTGCTCTTAAAATATTTTTGGCAATGTCATGCAAAGTAGCGTTTTTGATACGTTTCCCATTTTTGTGTGCATTTTGTTATTTCCATCCTTTTTAAGTAAATAATTACAAATATCCCTTCTGAATGTAATTACATATTTTTAAACCAAACGTATTGCATGTATTTAGTAATTAAACCGTAAAACAAAACGATTTCCGTAGCTTTAACCTGACGGAAAGCTGTTGGTCAAAAAACGGTCTACGTTTGAGCCAGGTAATGCAAATGACCTTCGTTCAGTACGATATATCAAACCAGAGACAAATTGAGTAATCTAACACGGATCATAATAGAAAATGAGTATTTTTGATACTTTTTCTCAAGCGATTGAGTCACATAATCGGCACTATTGCCTTCGCGTCCATTTACTCGAACTTGGCCACTTCACTGACCACTGCACAGTGGGCAACGCCCTATCCGCAAAAGGCGGTTTTCGCCGCGATTTACGACCTAGCGAAAACGTTTTTTTCTCGATTTGTATGGAGCGAAGACACACACCCAAATTATGGTCACAAATTATGGATGGAAAGTTTATGGTTCTGACTTCTGTTTCACTCTCGCTTACAGACGATGATCTTACGTCGCATTCTTACAATCCCACCGGCTCTACGGTTTGTTGAACCATATACCTTAAACAAGAAACCAGTTACGGACTTGCGATCTTCTGCATCAGACGCCCAGTCAGCATCGGCATATCCTTCGAGTGGTCTACTTCCTGGATTTTTCTTATTGTGAAGTCCCATAGTAGCGGTTTCTTTAAGGTATCTCATGATACGCTTAAAAGTTTGTCAATGATCTTCTGTTGGTGATTGTTGAAATCGTTCCATGTAAGCTACGGGATAGCACAAATTAGGTCACACACATAATATTTGATACATCAAACTGCCTAGGGACTCTCGATATGGCTGTGCAGTATGATTTCCTTTTCGACTCAACTGAAGTCCTTTCTCTATCGGGGTCTTCGCTGGATTACACTCCAACATTCCCAATTTTTCTAAATTTTGGACGAACATTTGGTGTACGTGCAAGCCACGATGGACGGCAACAGCTAGTACTACCCTCACTGTCGACAGCCTAGCAACGGGTGCAAATGTGTCTTCAAAGTCAATTCCGGGCCGTTGTGGAAACCCTTTGACTACAAGTCGTGCCTTATACCATACCTGTTGTCCGGTTTCATCCTCCTTCAGCCGGAACACCCACTTTGTTTTTAGCGGTTTCACACCGGCTGGACACACTGTCACCTTCCAAACATAGTTGACCTTCATGGAGTTTAGTTCGTCTTGTACTGCTTGGTACCATTTCCTCGCTGTTTTCCGGTTGCAATTATTTCGCCATTGATTTTCATTATCACATTCGTTTGTTGAAATATTACCTCCACACCAGCCTCCGTTAGTTTTTTCACAGACATGAGTTTTTCTCTTACAGTCACACATACAAAACGTTTTCTGGGCTCATCACAACGCCATGGTTGCTCATTCCGTTTATAACGCTGCTTTCTTTCTTTGGCCATGAGAGATTCCCCATTCTTCGCTACATCGATGAAAACTGGCTGTTTCAAGTTTTCCACGGTTGTAAAAAACTTTTTCGAATTTACCATGTGGTCACTAGCTCCTGAATCTAGCAGAAAATGAAGCTGATCAGCGGTTTGTACCCTACGTCCGATTCCATCCTCCATGAACACAACTTGTCTTGATTCACTGGCAACATTGGCTTTCGTTTTCATTCGGCAGTCCTTTTTTATATGCCCTTTCCTTCTACAGTTGTGACATTTTCCGTTGAATTTTTCAAAACTGTTCCTATTTCGATTTTTTTTTCAGCGAATGCAGTGGGCTGCTCCTCAGAATTTTCGATTCTATCCAAGCGCTATCATTCATCACCTAGCAACCGGGTCTTCATTAACTCATACGCTAATTGTGATTCTGGAAGGTTTTCTAATGCCGTCATCTCCGGACTCCGGAAGCGTTAACTCAAAACCAAACAGACGTCACTTTCTTCAAATTTTAAACCGGCCACTCGAAGCTGCCGAACCAGATCCTCAAATTGTTGAAGGTGGGCGCGCGACAATGTCCCTTCCTTCAACTTCAGACGAGCGATCTGGTTCCTTAAGACCATTTGCTTCCCGAGCATTTCTTGGCGAATGTATTCTCTAGTGCTTCCCACATTTCCTTCGTAATGCATTTTTCTCGAATACATCCCAAGTATTTGTCAGAAATGAAGCTCACCAGTAGAGACATTAGTGTCGATTATCAAATTCAAACGGAAAAGTATCAAACAAAACCGCGCTACACGAACTGAAACAAAATCGGTATTATACAAGCTTGTTAGAGACTTCTTTCGTTGACTCGAGACATTGCTGCCAAATCGATCTCAAATGGCTTTGTTACTTGAAACAAACTGCATCGCGGAACGCAGGAAGTATCGTACCAATTTATAATTATTTATACGTGTGGCGTATCATTGCTCTTAAAATATTTTTGGCAATGTCATGCAAAGTAGCGTTTTTGATACGTTTCCCATTTTTGTGTGCATTTTGTTATTTCCATCCTTTTTAAGTAAATAATTACAAATATCCCTTCTGAATGTAATTACATATTTTTAAACCAAACGTATTGCATGTATTTAGTAATTAAACCGTAAAACAAAACGATTTCCGTAGCTTTAACCTGACGGAAAGCTGTTGGTCAAAAAACGGTCTACGTTTGAGCCAGGTAATGCAAATGACCTTCGTTCAGTACGATATATCAAACCAGAGACAAATTGAGTAATCTAACACGGATCATAATAGAAAATGAGTATTTTTGATACTTTTTCTCAAGCGATTGAGTCACATAATCGGCACTATTGCCTTCGCGTCCATTTACTCGAACTTGGCCACTTCACTGACCACTGCACAGTGGGCAACGCCCTATCCGCAAAAGGCGGTTTTCGCCGCGATTTACGACCTAGCGAAAACGTTTTTTTCTCGATTTGTATGGAGCGAAGACACACACCCAAATTATGGTCACAAATTATGGATGGAAAGTTTATGGTTCTGACTTCTGTTTCACTCTCGCTTACAGACGATGATCTTACGTCGCATTCTTACAATCCCACCGGCTCTACGGTTTGGTTGTTGCTGCTCTTTCTCGCACGTGAGGGAGTTTTCTTTCTCCTTGTTTTTCCCGTGTGTGGAATTGGCTGCGAACGATCAGTATCCTCATGATCCGTTAGTTAGTTAAAGGTGAATTGCTAGAAGCAATAGCTCTGGCACACCAAATGCTGTACCAATTCGTGCCCGTTTATTTGCCACATTGTACGGAAAACGTTTTGTGACTAGCACCGCAACACAATCTAGTAACACAGCCCGGCCTTTGATCATGAATAATACAAAAATAACCTTAGGCACATGTATGATGTTGTGTGTAGATTTCCGCATATTGTATGCCCTTTAAACCAAACGGCAGAATGCTTTTAATCGTCTCTCTGCTGCTCTATTCAACATGCGTATCGACTCATTTGACGCAGTCGATCATCACAATGAGACCGGTTCCTACGAGGTCATACGAGATCAATTCCCATCTGGACCATTCCCCGGATAGCAAGAACTGACTATCCGATAGCGTGATTTTAGTAAGGTTAAGATGCCGTTTTTGCTCGGCCCACAGCATTGTTCGTTACGTCAAAGAAGAAGAAGAAAATTTATACGGGAGGCAATTGGCTTGGTACGCAGATGGCAGGGAGCTGTGGGGTCTTATCGGTCACGGGCTGTAATCGACTACGTGGTTCCAAGGAGCGCTGATATGTGGTCAGCGGGGCGCCAGGTAGTTTGAAAGTAACATTCCGACTCGTGGGAGCAGCGATTTGGAATGGAATCGCACCTCCCAAATGATCCGGATGGTTCCGATCCGGTAGGTCGACCCGCAACCAGTGGCGTATTAGCACGAGTGGAGGCCTTAAGCGGACACACGAAATTTGACCATTCGGATATGTCGAGCGAGAAGTTGTGTGAGGAATTCTAAACCAGAGAAGGATTGCGAAGCACTTTTACTTCCGTGTGGGGGGATGGGTTCCTCTCCTCGGGGCCCCACGCAGCCGCTTAGTTGGCGTACTGGTTGAACCGCACCTTACTATTGTTTGCCTTAAGCACGGCAAATACAGTTTACATTCAACATTTAGTTTACATTTACATCCTAAAGCATACTAGCCATATTGAAAAGCAACACGAATGCAAAGGAAAGAAGGGGGAATGGAGTGAGGAAAAGGGGGGTAAACAAGAGCGGTAGGAGGAGCGGGTAGGGTGATAATCGAAAAGGTGAGATGAAAAGATGAAGGCGTGGGTTGCGTGCAGCAGCGCGCATTGTTCTGGCGCATTGTTACTAATTGGTTTTCCGGGACAGCGGAATAGCCAGTCCTGGGCCACTTGGACCATACGGGGCTTAAACCTAGGACGGGTATATTGTTATGTTGTGTTCGGGTAGCACGATAACGGGTGGCTCGAAACCAGCTAAGCCATCCATAGAATGCGGGGACATGTGGAGCAGCTTGGCGCGTGGCTCCGACTGCACCACCGGCATTTAAGGCTCCCGAGGGGCCGGTCGCCACAGCCAATCCCCGACCACAGCCGCGGCGCTATCGACAATGCATGCAGCATAAACGTCCCTTACGCATGCTGCGTCAATGGCGAGTACAGTGACGGGCTAGAACACAACTCTCTATGCCACCCTCCAGATAGCGATATGGCCGCGCAGCACCATCCGCAACGATGATGCGTTTCCAAAAAAAAGCGAGAGAAGATGCAAGCTAAGCAACGCGAGCGAGAGAAGCGTGCGCCACCTAAGCCGAGGCGGGCCCTGCTCGCTTACAGCATTGAGCGAGAGGCAGGGGTGACGTGCCTTTTTCTCTTCCGGAGAGGAGCCTCCGTTAATTAGGAAGAAGACGGTACAATATGGTTGTTAAATCCTTACCTGTATTCCCGATTGTGAGGGAAGGAAGGAGAGGAGAGGGGGGGGGGATGGGAGGAATTGTGCATTGTTGAATAAAAACAATAAAAAAATGAAGAGAAAAATGTGTTCAAAGACATCATCCCTCATTTGAATATTTGACAATGTTAAGCATTGGTTGGCTTCACATGATATGTTGTGTGTGCTAGTGCATTGATGATCGTCCATTGATTAATTATTATTTTTTTTACAAGTGCAACTAACTGCATTAAGAAACAATATAAAACCCGTACGCAGCATGCAATCAATCGATCCGATAAATAGCTCCAACGGTAAATCTATTCATACATCCACGCGACAACTAGCACACTGATCAAATCCAGATTCGAACGACGGCTCTAGCCAACGCGCAATGCATCAAGCAGCCAAAAAAAAACGGGAAGGAAAAAAACAATAACCAAGTCAAGCACACAAGGCAAGGACAAGCATTCGCCAATAACTGCTGGGAGAGAAAGGTGGGAATGAAGGAGGTGGGGAAGCAACGTCAATCAAAACGAATATGATCTGGGTGAACGGAAGAAAGAAGAATCCGGCAGACAAGCGATATCACTCCCGCTACCATGTGAGAATAGCAAGATGGGGATCACACGGTACCCATAGAGAAAGAGTGAGGAGGAGAGAGGGTATCGACTTTTTGAACCACTTTTTTTATGGCCATTGTCTTAGACAAAAACCACAAGCGAAATACTCTAGAAAATCCGCTATAATTGTGGCGTTTTTCGTTTTAAAAAATTTCGCTTCGTCGTATATTGACATTAATGCGACGAGCACCCGACGTCGGGTGAACGTTCACACGACGTACACACGACGTCAAAAATATTTGAAATTGTCGGTTGGGCGGCCATACAAACGCCGGGATGAAAATCAATTCCTCGTGCTATAGCAATTTTTCTTCATTCAATACAATTGCTCTTACTATACAGGGTAGTTCTATACTAAAATCTTCAAGACAGCGAATAAAACTTAATAATTAGCGCCCTCAATATTGCATTATTGCGTATCAGTTAACAGCATCAATAATAATTGTTAGGAATTAAAACGAAGGCGGAAGAAGTTTCTGACTGAAAACAAATTTTTAAATTATTACGCGCCAAAAAAGTTTTTTTTTAATGTTTTTTTTTTATTTATTTTTTTTTTATTAGTTGCTCGGCCACGTTGGGTTACTGCAATAGTGCTTACTGACTATAGTATACAATTATTCGCGAAAGAGTTGGAAGGAGTTTATGGTACGGAAAAGGAGCGAAGATGGGATCGGTAGACAGGATAGGATAGGTTGAAATCGAACAGATCTGAAGTACTATTAAAAGACAACATAGCTCTTACATAAGGCTCATTGCGAGCAAAACGTTTACGACATATAGGTAACTGGAGACGAAAATTTTAACGACCAATTGTAGGAAAAATGTTGATCTTTCCTATACAGGGTTTCCCATGATTTATTGGTCAGTTCCTATGATTTTTTGGTGCGTTCCCACGATTTTTTGGTCGTATCTCATAGACTTTTGGTTCGATCCCATAATTTATTGGTATTTTCCGATGGGATATCAATACAATTATACCAAAAAGTTCTGGGAAACGACCAAAAATCGTGGGAACGCATCAACAAAATATGGGAACCCATCAAAAACTTAATGGGAACCAACCAATAAATCGTGGGAAACTCTGTAATATACGACTCACGAGTGAAATCGAGTCGAATCATAAAAAAAAATCACTCTCCAAAATAAAAATATTTAAAAATTCAGCAGTGATGTTTGGTATTCAATCATTTATGAACTTTAAAAACAAGTGTTTGCAAAATATTCAGGCATAACATCAAAGTATGACAAAAAACCTTTCCAACGACCATTAATCATCAAAATCTCAGCATCATATACTAAAAAATGATGGTTTATGTTTGGTCGAAAATTAGCTCAAATTTTGAAAAAAAAACAAAAAGTTTACACTTTGACGGTCTATATCTCTCAGTAAGTTTAAGATAAAAACGTGAAATATTTTGGTTTCAACTAAGTTTCAGTATCTATTTTAAGAAAATGATTATGGTGTTAACCTGCGATGAAGTTGGTTTTTCGATTTTTATACAGGCGTTTGCCCAATATGCACCGATGGAACGTCCTTCACCACTGCGTCCCATACTTCGACGATTTCAAAAACACTTCGTTCCGAAACTTCCAGATGTCGTAGCCTGTCCCGCTGCGCAAAGCGATCGAAAACTTCTCAAACTCAAACTGCAACCATAGCTGGTATCGCGAAAGAATTGGTTTAAAATTAACAGTCGTTAAAAATTAACCAGAGTCGTTAAAAATTGCTAGAATTTGGCATCGCGAACGCATTGAGTTCATTTGTTAATTTTAACGACTGGTCCTATGCTGTCGTTAAACAAACGACTGTGAAGAGCGTATGCGATACAAATTAACAGTCGTTTAATTATACTGCTCGAATTTTTTACCCGTGTTTGCCTATATGCGATATCGAGCAGTCGTTAACTGTTTTGACGGTCGTTTATTTTAACAGGAATGAACAACAAATGAACTCGGTTAAACCAAAATGAACTTTAAACGACTGTTAAAATGTGTTCATTTATTCGCGATGCCGGCTCATGTTTCACAGCCCATAGCTGGTATCGCGAAAGAATTGGTTTAAAATTAACAGTCGTTAAAAATTAACCAGAATCGTTAAAAATTGCTAGAATTTGGCATCGCGAACGCACTGAGTTCATTTGGTTATTTTAACGACTGTTCCTATGCCGTCGTTAAACAAACGACTGTCAAGAGCGTATGCGATACAAATTAACAGTCGTTTAATTATACTGCTCGAATTTTTTACCCGTGTTTGCCTATATGCGATATCGAGCAGTCGTTAACTGTTTTGACGGTCGTTTATTTTAACAGGAATGAACAACAAATGAACTCGGTTAAACCAAAATGAACTTTAAACGACTGTTAAAAAGAGTTCATTTATTCGCGATGCCGGCTCAAGCCTGTGAAATAATTCGCATTCAAAATTGTTGCAAATTTATAAATGAAATATTTCGAAATTTTCGGTGCTGAAAATTTTGGATTGAAACATTTCTTCGATCGGAATCCAAGAGTTTTCCTTGACATTTCTGCTCGCTTTTTCGATCGCTTTTGGCGGAAAGCGATCGAAAATCCGACCCGCTGCGCAAAGCGATCGAAAACTTATCAAACTCAAACTACAAACATATTTCACAGCCCATAGCTGGTATCGCGAAAGAATTGGTTTAAAATTAACAGTCGTTAAAAATTAACCAGAGTCGTTAAAAATTGCTAGAATTTGGCATCGCGAACGCATTGAGTTCATTTGTTAATTTTAACGACTGGTCCTATGCCGCCGTTAAACAAACGACTGTCAAGAGCGTATGCGATATAAATTAACAGTCGTTTAATTATACTGCTCGAATTGTTTCCCCTTGTTTGCCTATATGCGATATCGAGCAGTCGTTAACTGTTTTGACGGTCGTTTATTTTAACAGGAATGAACAACAAATGAACTCGGTTAAACCAAAATGAACTTTAAACGACTGTTAAAAAGAGTTCATTTATTCGCGATGCCGGCTCATGGCTGTGAAATATTTCGCATTCAAAACCCGTCAAACATTGCGAGGGTTGCGAGTTCAACAATATGTATTTTGTATTCATAAATTATATTTTTTGCCGTGTTATTCGTCGAAAAGAAAACCATATCCAGTTTAGTTGATTTTTGCAAAATAAAATGACAAAATTTAGGTGTTTCGTATGCTACAACTTACACTCCCATTAAACATTGCGAGGGTTGCGTGTGGTATCATCTGCTCGAGATCTTATAGTATATGAAATAATCTTTGATTTTTGCTCATAAATTCTATATTTTTTGGTGGTATTCATCGAAAAGATCACAAGTTCTAATTGTGGATATTTGCAAAATAAAATGTCAAAATTCAGGTGTTTAGTATGCTACAAATCGCACTGTTATACCTGCTCTCGGGGTGCTATAATTATAACTGATAAAACTAGGGGTGAAAAAACAACCTAGGCTCGCACGCACTTTCATGCGAGGGCTCTGGGGCGGTGAACTTGTATGGCATGCGAGCCTTCGTGCGCCCTTGCAAATCGCTTTATTGAAATTTTATTTTGCAAAAATCCACAAAATTAGAACTAGTGATCTATTCGATGAATATCACCGAAAAAATATAATTTATGAGCAAAACTCAAAGATTATTTCATATACTATAAGATCTCGAGCAGATGATACCACTCGCAACCCTCGCAATGTTTGACATTTTATTTTGCAAATATCCACAAAATTAGAACTAGTGATCTTTTCGATGAATATCACCGAAAAAAATATAATTTATGAGCAAAAATCAAAGATTATTGCATATACTATAAGATCTCGAGCAGATGATACCACACGCAACCCTCGCAATGTTTAACGGGACGTCTGTTCTTACTGAAGGTTTTATTACAACTACCTAATCTGTTATGCGTTCATAGACTACTGTGATCTACATATACGTTTGACAATTACACGATTGCTTGGTTACAAAAACATTACGAATAATCAAATTTTTAGAAACCTACAAAGTAGTTTAACAAAAGCTAAAATTATTGTTTACTAAGAGCTTAAATTATAAATGCATTAACTATGGGCGAAAAAACCTGCTTACCCTCACAAGCTGCTTACTTGCGAGGGCACTGGAGCTATGAAGTTGAATAGAGTCCCGCTGTGCAATGCGACGGAACAAATCATGGCGTTCGGAGAATTTTATCATGCCTTCTTTTTCCCTCCAACGGCAAATTTGTCAAGAAGCTCGTCGAGCTACCCGTCCCTGGCTCCACCTCACACCCCTCACCTGTGCACGATGTCGAAGGTTTGGATGTGTTGGTGCGTCAGACGGCCAATCGCTGTCAGCCGTCGTCCGTGCTTTTTCCCTCCGCTATCTCTTTCTCGCATGTGGTCACTGCTCGCGAGCTGTTGTGGCGCCTAAAAATGCCGTTAACAAACATTGCGGCGATGAAGTTGCATTTTCACAAATCAAACCAAAACATCGCAATGAGTTCAAACGCTGCAATGTAAAATTGACTAAGGAATCGCTAGCTCACGCTGGAGGGTTTGCTGTGCAACGCGCTGAACTCTAATTCGCATTAACACGTTCATCCCAGCGATGATTTTCATCAACATTCCGTTCTGCCGGCATCTAGAACGCAAGCTGATTGTGAAACCAGCATCCTGGAAAGATCACTGGTAGTCCCTGGGGCCTGTCATCGAACTGAACGTGCTAAGCATGAAGTATAAGTTTGTTACACTAAGCTTTTTGGTTCTCCAGCCATGGTGCCCCAACGACCATCTTTCCGGCGGCTCTTGTCGCTAATACTCTGTCCACTTGTAAACATACGGCATACTACAGACTAGATCTTCGGCGACCGCCTAGTCCGCCTACCGTTAGATCCGCCGCTGGTTCATGACGGTGTTTTTTATTGTGGAGGTGCATCCTTCCCCCTGCCTGCAGCGTATGCATCGAGCAGGAGACAGTGTGGCAGTATGCAAGTTGCACGCTGGATAGGAGCGGGTCCGCAGCACCGCCATCATTCCGCACATCTGCATGTTCGTCGTGGGTTCTAACCGCGTATGAACCGTCCGCCGTAGCAAGAATTGACTATCCGGCTACGTAGTACTCAAGTCCTTAGAAGGCCGGCATGCCCGCGTTGGCTATTACGCCAATAATAATAATAATTGTATTGTATTGTATTGTATTTCTTAGTTGCGAGTCCGCCTTAAAATGGTTACACAAGCTTTAGTAATAATAATAATAATAATAATAGGTAAAGACTAAATGTTATCCAAATCGTATTCGCTCTCTTAATTGTCATGTCGTTTCATAAAAATCAAAATGTCCTGCAAGTGCATTAAATTCGCGCATCATTACCGTAATGGGTTCATTAGATCCGTACTGCGTATTTCTAAAATTAGTTCTTAATAATTGTCGTTAGTTTTAAAATTAGTTCTTAATAATAATAATAATACAAAGAGCTTAGCATAGCAGTTCACACCCGGGGAAGAGTTTGTCTTGACTTTGTTGCTGCCGGGCTACCGCTGTGACGCGACAAATGCACGGAATGCACTCGACCAAAACATGAACCTACCGATCCGAACCCACTCCAAGGCATTGCCGCCCGCTAGCTGAATTGGAAAGAAATGTGCTACATATCACACGCACGTTTGCTTAGATCGTGTGTCTTTTTAATACCCCCAACAGCAGAGCCGATCGCAAAGATGCCAATGCCAATGGTTGTGTTGTCTCTCAGGTAGCGAGATCGCAAATGCATGTACTTTGTAGCCGCAGCGGATGAAAATGTACCCATCAGAATCAAATAGTTTTGGGATTTCCAAACGCACACACACACACAAACACGCGCGCAAACTCACACACAAACACGCACGCGCAAACTCACACACACACACACACACACACACACACACACACACACACACACACACACACACACACACACACACACACACACACACACACACACACACACACACACACACACACACACACACACACACACACGGAAGCTGTTGGAAGCTGTCAGGAGTTGTTTACAAGGACGAACGTCAAAATACGAGCTCCTATATAATAGCGGAAAATCGTGTGAAAGCGTCAATAAGTTGTGCGGAATAGTGCGGAACGTGCTTAGTAAGCCTAGGGCGCTTGCCCGTGAAGTGGAGATTGCCAGCTAGGTATAGAGAAGTGCAAGAGAACAGCATCGTACGGATTCGGCGCCGGCGACCCCGGCTGGGGCGGTCTCAAGCCGGTGACAGTTCAGGACGGCGACAGCCCAATCACCAATCATTAACAATTGCCAAGCAGAAAATTTGAATTGGCCGTTGGTGGTGTAAGATCGGAGAATTATCTTGATACGTTCCTCGTATCACGGCCTAGAAGTTAAATCTGGTGGATGAGGAAAATTGGCACGTTCACCAAAAATACTCCCACTATCCCCCATCACACCCCCCCCCCCCGTAATTCCCTTTACTCGGTGTGCCTTAACACGGTCTTAACAGGGGCGGTAAAGACCTTCCTCGATCTCGGTGAGGCAAACACAGATAGTACTTGAGAAAAAAAAAAGAAAAACCCAAAACAAAGCTGGAAGGGTAAGAATAATGCCGTCGGCACTCCGCTCCGGGGGTTTACCGGCTCACCGGCTGTCCAGTTCGTTGGAATTAAAACAAAAAAAGAGTGCCACGGGAACCAACCTCCCTTCATCACCCGAGGTGTTGATATTGCGGCAGAATCTGGAAGAGACCAGGAAGAAAAATGAGTCTCTTCAGGAACAGCTAACTCAGTTGAGATGGCTCATGGAGGAGAAGCTCCGCGAGCAGCGAGAAGATGCACAGCGTAGAGAGGAAGAAGCGCGTCGCAGGGAAGAGGCCGCAAAAGCCGACAATGAGAAGCTGCGGGTGGAACAGCAGGAGACTTGCACTACATTAATTGCAATATCGGCACAGTTGAGAGACCTGCAACAGAAGAACCAGATGAAAAGGCAGCAGCAACATCAGCCTCCCCAGCAACAAGGGCCATCGACGTCAGCCGTCTCATTGCGGAACGTAGAGGTGCAGGCTCAACCAGAGGAAGACATTGACCACAGCTCGTTTGTTGAGGTAGTGCGCCGCAAGCCCCGCGGGATAAACAGCGGCAAGTCCTCTAGTCAGCAACGTGAGCAGCAGCAGAGATCGCTTCAGCAGCAGCAACAGCAGCAGCAACAGCAGCAGCAACAGCAGCAAGAACAGCAGCAGCAACAGCAACAGCAGCGGAAGATACGTCGGCCAAAGGCAGACCTCATAGAAGTTGTTCCCCAGGAGGGCCTTACATGGGATAGTGTGTACCGCAAGGTACGCGACACAGTGCGAGATGACCCAGCACACAAGAATCTCGAAGAACATATTGGGATGGGTAAGCGCACGCGAGCGGCCCTCCTTCGTATAGAGCTCAGCCGGTCGGCAGACTCCACTCTAGTGCTACAGGAAGTGCAGGAAATAATCGGAGGGTCTGGATTTGCTCGTGTCGTAACGGAGATGACGGAACTACTGGTTACCCACATTGACCCACTTGCCGAGGAGGAGGAATTAAAAGCAGCTCTCAATGAAGAGCTTCAGGTTAACGCTGGCGTGACAGCTGTAAGCATGTGGCAACTCTTTGATGGAACGAAGCGGGCAAGACTTCGTTTGCCGAC